>NC_081565.1:19664205-19867171 GCF_022355385.1 Mustela nigripes | reverse complement strand
CCCCCCCCCGCCCCGGGCCCCCCCCCCCCCCCCCCCCCCCCCCCCCCGCCGACTGTTGCCGAGGACAGGAGCTCTGGCCACCGGGAAATGGAGAATCAGAACATAACACGGAGCCCTGGGGACAGGGCTTTCCTCCCAGCTTGTCCCCAACAACCTGCTGACTTGACTGGTGCTCCCGTTGGGGTCCTAGGCCCAGCCAGCCGCTGGGGGAGCAAACATCAGCTCCTGGAGGGCCTGGGCCCGTCCATCTGGGGACCGTGGGGAGCCACAGCACCACTGAGGCTCTGCCTCTCAGATGGATGAAACAATGCCCTGGGCTCCACGGGCTCGAGAAGATGAGATAGGACGGAGCAGCTGCCGCTCTTCAGTGTCCTTGGCCGTCCCAGCCCGGGATGAAGGACATGCCATGGAAATGGCATCTGAGAGTCATAATCACGGGAAACACGGCTGGGCCCCGCCCTCCACATAAATCATGCTAAGAAGCCTACACAATGGTCTCTTTCCTGATGGTCCAATTGTCTTCGTTTGGTGTCTGGGGCCTGGGAGCCGGGAGGATGGGAGCAAACCATTTATTGTTAAAAAGGCCATCTGTGCGATTTGAATACAAAGTGATCCTTTAAGTTCTCCTCACACCCTCGGATCCCGTGTTTTCTGAGTTCTCAGGCGCTGGGTCTTTTGAAACTCTGTCTCTCCTGGAAGGAGCCATGCCGGGTCTCTGCTGGCCTGGCCTTTTGACCCTTTGGGAGCTGGGACCTGTTGGATATAAGGACATTTCTTTATGTATGTCTTGTCTGTTTATTTTTTTTATCTTTTATTTAAACATTTTTCATCCACCAAAGCCCTCCTTTCTCACACAGCCCCAGGTGGGGTTTGCAGAGTGAGGGTGGAGGCCATCTCTGGGAGGGTTCCTCACAGGGACAGCGGGGCCTTCCAGGGTGGCAGCCAGGGTCCCCAGGCATTATCTCCCCAGACCACCAGCAGCCTCGCTGTACGGGTAAAAGGGCCTGGGACTCAGAGACGTTAAATGATTTATCCCAGATCACACAGCTGGCAAGACAAGCCAGGGCCTTTCCATCTGACCCACTGCTCATCCCAGATGCAGAGGCTTGCTCTTTGCGGGCGGAAGCAGGGAAATCAATCATCTACTTCCGGGAGAGGCAGGAGGATGATATCGTGCATGTGAAAGCCGTGGCCCTTTCAGCTCTAGAGGAGATGCCTTAGGATAAATGAATCTTATTCTCCGCACAGTGGAGACTAAGCTCCCAGAGTTCACGTGTCCAAGGGGTAGCCCAGAAAAGCGCAAGAGCTTCACACCAGATTTGATATGAAGGACAAGGGAGAGTTCCTGAAGGCAGGCTGTGAGGGGGCGCTGGAATGGTCACTGAGGCCCTTTCCCTTTCGACTCTGGCATTCTAGAGGATCAGCCGACACAGTACTGGGTACCCAGCAGCAATGGAACTGAGGCCAAAGGCAGAAGGGGATAGCTACAGGTTTAGGACCTGAGTCCTGGAAATAGGCCTTTGGCCCGAGCCCCATCAAGGGCAGGGAGAGAGTCGGCTCTGCACTCTGGGCCCAGATTTTGCTAATTGACTAGTTCTAAATCTCAACCCCAAGTGACTGGGAATCAGCTGGACTGGATTTCAGACATTCCCCTGAGGAAGCAGGCTCTTTTCCCCTAAATGGCTCAAGTGTTTTCCAATCTCTGCAGCCTTCTCCTCTCCCCTGCTTGCTGCCCATCTGGCTCTGGACAGACTGCCAGCTTCGCCATCTTGCCCTTCTCCTCTGCCACGGTGGTCTTCTTGCTTTACCCCCCCCCCTTTTTTTTAAAGATTTTATTTATTTATTTGACAGACAGAAATCACAAGTAGGCAGAGAGGCAGGCACAGAGAGAGGGGGAGGCAGGCTCCCTACTGAGCAGAGAGCCTGATGTGGGGCTCGATCCCAGGACCTGAGCCGAAGGCAGAGGCTTAAACCCACTGAGCCACCGAGGTGCCCCCTTGTTTTAGCTCTTAAGGAAGACAGCACAACCTGACTCTCCATACTGTCTTGACCTTATCTTCCCTCAAGCCTTTCTCTGAACAGGGCCACCATCCTGCCCTTGTTCCCAGATCCTTGGCTTAAGGGCAGAATGATAACATGGGGTGGTCGGGTGAGTATGTACACTATGACCTGTGTTGTCTCTTTAATCCGGCCCTCATGAGGTTCACTATCCCTGTTACACATCTACTCTCCTTACACCCAGCTGGTAGAGAAAGACGCTGAGTCTCAGAGAAGTTAAGAAACTTGCCCAAGGTCACATAGTGGGGGTGGCGAGGATTGGACTGTGGTGGCCCAGTGTCAGGGCCCCTTGGATTGCTCTGCATTACTGCTTTCCAGCCATCACAGACCAGCCAAGCTGCTTCAGACCGTGAGGGAGGCTGTTGTTAGAATAAAGGCCAGGTCTCTGCTCGGCTCTCACTGGGTACCCTCTACTCTCATTGTGTGCCGCCAGTCTGACCACCCTGGATTATTTCAACCCTTCTCCGAACTCTGTGCATTCGTATTTCAGCCATTCCACCTATGGCTGCCTGCGCCTCTTTGCGGCCCCTGCAGTCCTCAACCTTTAGGGCTCAGCCCCTCTCCAGAGACACTATTCTCAGACGTGCATCAAAAGTGCATCAGAAGTCGTTGCTTCCTTCTCTGTGGCCCCATGGCATTCACCCTTAACAGTGCGTTAGGCAGATATGTCTCTTCTGCAAGACTGTGAGCTCCTTGGCAGCCAGTAGCCGTCCTATCTTGTCTAACTCTTTTTCTGTTACTGCCCTATTCTTGATACGTACTCAGGAGATGTTGTAGAATTGAATTGGGTCCTATGGTTTGAGACTCTCATGTTCTAGAATTTAAATAAGGAAACTGAGTCTCAAACCAGGTAAGTGACCTGGCCATAGTCATGGGCAAGTAAGTGGTCAAGCCAAAGCTCCTGACTGTCTTGGCTGAGAACTTTCTCTGTTGTGCCTCCATCTGGTGAGAGCAGAGCCTGGATCCCCACGTGTTTTACTAAACAATCTGGCCAAGTTCATTTCAGGGTCATGGATACTACAATAGTCTATGCTGACTCCTTGCATCCTCAGAGACAAAGGAGAACTGACCAGAGCTGCTCCCATGGTTCTCTTCCCCAGATTTGTGGGGCTCCCCTCTCACTGAAACTCTTGCCCTCAGAGAAAACCTGAAGATCTTAGTTCAAATCCTGATGTTGCCGGTAACTCACTATGGACTTTGGGCAAATTACTCTCTCTCTCTGATTATCTGCTTCTTTACCAAGAAAAGTGAGACAGTTGAATCTAGATGAGCTCCAGGAGTCATCTTCAAAGTCTCAGAACTCTTAGTAGCAGGTTAAAGGGAGAAAGAAAACAGACAATTTGGTCTTCACATTGGAACAAGAGTGTATGCATGGTGGGTATATGCAAATGTGTGGCTAATATTCAATATTGGTTAATATTCACATTATTGTGTGGTTACTATTCATCATGTACTCACGATATACTTACAGATCTCATACTGGAAGGGATCCCTATCATAGGTACACAAATTATGAACATACTCCTGCCTCCTCTCACACAAAGATGCCTCCTTCCAGACTGGCCCCCAAGAAGCCAGTACAAAGAGCTTCTAACCCCAAATCCTCACCTCTTCCTTTTTCCTTTCTACTCACAGACTCTTGTTTGAACTTCACATATATGTGTTCTTTAACCTTTCCCATGACTAGGTCTATGACCTATGCTGACTTTCAAGTGGAATTTGTGGTAATCAATACTCAGTACCTTTCGTTTCTCGTGTGGTCAGAAATCTCCTTCAGACTCTTCCCCAGAAGTCACCCCTGACATTTTTCATTGCCTTTAAAGTATATCTTCTTTCACTCAAACACTATTCCAGGTAAATTTCCCTGTCTTTCAAATGGGAATGACTTTCTCTGATAGCTTTCGGCTATTGCTCCTCATGGAAGAACATTAAGGGTTAATTAAGTAGGCTAGCCCAAGAAGCTGACCACTATTTAAAACAGAGTTTTCAGTGGGAGAGTGCATTCTGAGACCTGTCATCAACTCTCAGATAGACCTTGGGAACACAACTCAATACATACCCAAGAACCAATGAGTACAGTGTTTATTTTATGAATGACTGGAGTTTTGATGGAACCACTGAACCTTTGAATGGGGAACTGAAAATTCTCCCTCCTCCCACCCAAGATGGGTTGATGAACAAGCTGATTTATAGAAACCAAGACCAAGAGAGGGGCAAGAACCTGGCCAAGGGCCAAGCAGTTGGTGTTAGAACTGAAACTAGGCCCCAAAATAAGCTTCCAGTCCAGTGTCCCTCTTCTGTGACTTTTGAAGAGTCGGCTAGGTTGGGGGCAGGGGAGGGCACAGATGTCCTAGAGACACCCTCTTGTCTGACTCAGCTGTGTTGTCATTAGAAAAAGTCAGTCACCACTTTGGGCTGTAATGGAAATATTGAGAAACGGCCTGGCTAATGGTGTGGGGAGAGGTTGTCTAGTCGGCTGGCTGGTCTATAAATTCCTGGTGTGTTCCTGCTGGAGCATAATGAATGGGGCTGCTGTTCCAGCTGGGGCTCTGAGCGTGGCAGGACTGGTGGAGATGCTCCCTGTGCTCTGTTCTAAAAATAGTGGTGGGAATGCAGCTGAGGGGAAGAGGAGGGGGGATCCTTTGGGAGCTGGGTGGGGCGCCTCACCCCCTTCCTCTTCCTGCCAGGCTCTATGTGAGGAAGGGCCGTAGGTTCGGAGAATTTAGGTCTGGGAGGGTCCTAGAGCCATCATCCTTCACACCCTGTTCGCAAACAGAAGAGGAGGCCCCGCGGGAATGGACTGGCCAGCAGTGGCTGGGCCTAGGAAGAAGGTCTCCCCTGGCAGGCTCTTTTGCCCCTGCTGTTTCAGCAGGGAAGCTGCAGGCTTTGGGAGGCTTTCTCTCACTGCCTCTGGGTGTGCACAGAGCCTGGGAACTCCTGGGGCCGGATGTGGTTGGGCTTCCTGAGAGTCGCCCAGCAGGCGAGGAGTACAGGCCAGTTTGCCCAGAGCCATGACCTCTGCCAGTGGGCCTTCTAACGCCACGCCTTCCCTTTGCTGGTGTCCCCACCCTTCTAACTTGTTCTTCTGTCGCCTCCTGGACGGTCTGCGGGGACGGCAGACAAGGGCCTACAGGACAGAGGGCCTACTAGCTCAGGACCTTTCTCTGCCCTTCCTCAGGAACAAGGACACCTAGCTAAGGTAGAGGCAGGGGCCTGGGCCCAAACTCAGTTTTGCTTCTCAGTAGCTGTGCAATTAGTGGTAGGTGTCATCTTTGTGTCTACCTGTATGTCTACCACCTACCTAATGTTAGGTGTCATCTGTGTGTCTACCTAGTGGTAGGTAGCATCAGTCAAATGAGATGAGGACCCCTATCTCGCTGGATTCTTGGGAGCACTTGAGGGGATGGGCTGTGTGAAGTCCTGGCATGCAGAAGGTACTCAGTCAGTCATGGTAGCTGTCCTGCACACAGACTTGACTTTCTGAACCCCTCTCCTTGGGGCTTCTACCAATGGAGGCATGGCAGGTGTTGGTTTGTTTCTTAAAGGCAGTTGACTTCTGTCGTGTTGTTACAAAAGCGATTCGTGTTTATTATGATGAAAACATTTAATACAGTTGAAGCAGAAGAAGGAAATGAAGTTCACTTTTAATCCCAACACCCAGAGACAAACATTGTTAACATTTTGGGGTGTATCCTGTGAGGCATTTTTTTATACACATGAGTATCTACTTTGCAAATTGGGGTTACTGGTGCACACAACTTTCTAACTTGTTTCTTTTCTATTCAGCAATGTGTGGTGTATCCATATTTCCATATCAATAAATATTCTTCTACAGCATCATTTTTAGCATTTGGGGAGTATTTCATTGTGTTTATCTAAATGATCTCCAGTAGTTCAACATGTAATTTGTTTCCAATTTTTCTTTTCTTTTCTTTTTTTTTAAAGATTTATTTATTTGAGGGGCGCTTGGGTGGCTCAGTGGGTTAAAGCCTCTGCCTACAGCTCAGGTCATGATCCCAGGGTCCTGGAATCGAACCCCGCATCAGGCTCTCTGCTCAGTGGGGAGCCTGCTTCCTCCTCTCTCTCTCCCTCTCTGCCTACTTGTGATCTCTGTCAAATAAATAAATAAATATTCATAAATAAACATTCAAATAAATTTAAATAGATATTTAAATATTAGATATTTAAATAGATATTTGTTTATGAATGAATGAATGAATAAATAAATATTTATTTATTTATTTGAGAAAGAGTGAGCACAAATGGGAGGAGGGGCAGAGGGAGAGGGAGAGAAAATCTCAAGCAGACTCCCCGATGAGCAGGGAGCCCAACGGAGGCTTGACCTCATGATCCATGAGATCATGACCTGAGCTAAAACCAAGAGCCTGGAGCCCAACCAACTGAGCCACCCAAGCACCCCTCCAACTTTTCATTGTTACAAAACCCCGAGATAAAAATACTTATAGGCATATCTTGGTATCCCCTGGCATCATCCAGTATACATGTTCGACCCTCCACCAATATTTGTTAAATGAATTTTATGAGAATAAATTCCAGGTAGTAGAATTCCAAGCCAGAAAGTATATATTTGTAAAAAAGCTTCTTGATAACTATTTCTAAATGACTCCCTGGAATGGCTGTACAGATTTATGATCTGTACTTGAAATATTTTATTTATTTACTTTATTTGGTGAGGGGGGGGGGAGAGTGAGAGAGAGTGCAGGAGCAGAGGGGAGGGGCAAAGGGAGAGGGAGAGAATCTCAGGCAGACTCTGGGCTGAGTGTGGAGCCCAATGAAAGGCTTGATCTCAAGACCCTGAGGTCATGACCTGAGCCAAAACCAAGAGGTGGACACTTAAGTGACTGAGCCATTCAGGCGCCCCAGGACTTTCCCTTTTTAGCACAGAAAGTCCTGCTTGTTGAGAAACCCCTTTTGTCCCAAGCAAACTGAGAGTCTGGGTGAGAGAATGCCCATTTCCTGGCACCCTCACCAACACTGCATTGTTACTCTTCAATGGGGGTTAATGCCTTTGATTTCTAGAGATGTTGAATATTTGTTTATATGCCTTTAGTCACTTGCATTGCCTCTTTTTTGAGTCCTTTCGCACATTTAAAAAATTGGGCTGCTTACAGTTTATTAGCTGACCAGAGCTCTCTATATAATAAAGATATTCGTGTTTTTATTATTCTTTAAAACTGTAGTTGTTTCCAATTGATATTGGAATCCAGTCAGTCATGTCTATAAATTGTTTTGGTAGCATCTTTTTTTTTTTGAGATTTTATTTATTTATTTGACAGAGCAAGAGACAACAAGAGAGGGAACATATGCAGGGGGAGTGGGGGAGGGAGAAGCAGGTTTCCCACCAAGCAGGGACCCCAACTCAGGGCTTGATCCTAGGGCCCTGGCTGGGATCATGACCCAAGCCAAAGGCAGATGCCCAGTAACTGAGCCACCCAGGTGCCCCTAAGTAGCCTCTTTTCGAGATATTATTTATATGTCATAGAATTCATTCATTCATTGTGTTTCTTTGGTGTATCCCCCAGACTTTTGCAACAATCACCTCAATCAATATTAGAATCTCCAGAAGAAAGCGGACCCTGCAGCTGTCAGCCCCCACCTCCTCCAACCCAAGGCAACCACTGAGACACTTTCTTGTCTGTATAGACTTGCCTCTTCTGGACTGTTCATATATATAAGTGGAATCCTGTAATATTTGGGGTTTGGTGGCCGGCTTCTTTCACTTCGTGTCATATTTCCAGAGTTCATCCAAAGCACGTGACTGTGCTTTGTTTCTCTGTACGGCTGTCTAATATTTCATGGAAGGGTGGATCCAGGGCTACACCGCATTTCATTTTCCTGGTTATCCATTGATGAATGTTTGAATTGTTTCTGCCTTGCGGCTGCTGTAGATAAGGCTGCTGTAAATGCTTGTGTGCAGGTTTTTGTGCAGACATATGTATCCACTTCTCGGCAATATGTGCCTCCCCCAGGTCAAATGGCAACTTTATGTGTAACTTTTGGAGGACCCGCTAGACTGTTTTCCAGAGGGACTGCATGATTTCTCCTCCCCACCATCAGTGTATGAGGGTTCTACTTTCCCCACAGTCTCTCGGATAACACTTGTTATTTTACCATTTTTAAAAACGATAACCATCCTCCTGGGTCTGAAGTCGTATCTTGCTGTGGTTTTGAATTGCATTTTTCTGATGACTAATATAGCTATAAATTTTTAATTGTTTTTGCCTTTGGGGTTGTGGTATTCACCACAGGATTATATAATATTCACCCTCCCACCTTGAACTGTATGGTTTATTTTTCAAGTTTTACCCCCCTCCTCATTAACTGTCTATTCCTACAGCAGGTTGAGACTTAATAATTTTAGCTTTATGGTAGGTGGCTGTAGTCATCCCAAGGCTGCCCTCCCAATATTCCGCAAAATTTCCTCTGGAATGCTGTACCCTGATTCTAGTCTGCCAGAGTTTTACTCTTACCTTTTCCATAGACATATTTCCGTATTGGTCATGAGACCAGATCTAGAATAGTTTGTCCTCACCTCCTCCTACCCACAATGAATGTGTCAGCTGACCCATACTTCTCCTTGCTTTCCTCTGCGCCTCCCAGGGATGGTTGAAATCATCTGGAATTTTAGTTTCTGATTATTATCATTTTTAGACCATCCGTCCTGTTTTAAGTGTCATTTATTTAAGCTGCATTCAGCTCCTCAATATGCTATCAGTAGTTCAGTGCATGTATGTTTCCGGATTCATTGCTCGCCCGTCTCTTGGATACCACACCATCTCGTTCTTGACTCCTTGGCTTGGACTTATTCTTTTTTTTCTGGAGAGCTCTCTTGAGTAATTTTTCCATAAAGCGTCTATGGGTGGCATAATTTCTTAGCCTTTCAAAGTCTGAAAATATTTGCCGTCATGTTTGAGTCATCATTTTCCGACGTTGAGAATTCTAGGCTAGCAATCCTTCTTCTCCAGATACTTGAGGGAGATGCTCTGTCATCCCAGCATTTATGCTGTAAGAAGCACAGTTCTCAGTTGATTCTCTAAAGTTTCTTTATGGAAACAAGCAGCATTTCTCTTTCTAGTCTTTGGAATTTGGAAATATCACCAGATCATTACTGAGCTCTTTGCTCTCTATGGGTAGTTTTTCCTGGTACTAAGCGGGCAAGCTCTTTCAGCTTATGTTGGCTCCAGCAAGCAGGTGAATGGTGGTGCCCATTCTCGAAGGCAGAAACAGTAAAGAGGGACCAGTTTGGGTGACAGGGTCATGAATCCCACTGCAGTATAGGTATTGTGATGGGAAGACTAGTTGGTAGTTTCTCATGGAAACAAGAACATTTAGAGCAGGGCATCTTAAACCACCCATGGTGAAGGGCCTTATGCTTTTATAAAACTCACACTGCATGTGATTTCCCCTGCTGGTTTGCGAACACTCAAACCGGCCTTGTACCCAATCCATATTCAGTAACACCAGTACACCGATCTCGGGCTCGCGTACCACATCAATGTCAAGTGGCTACAAACGTTTCTTTTTTTTTCTTTCTTTTTTTTTTAATATTTTATTTATTTATTTGACAGAGGGAGAGAGAGAGATCACAAGCAGGCAAAGAAGCAGGCAGAGAGAGGGGGAAGCAGGCTCCCTGCCCAGCAGAGAGCCCAACGCAGGGCTCGATCCCAGGACCCTGGGATCATGACCTGAGCTGAAGGCAGGGGCTCAACCCACTGAGCCACCCAGGTGCCCCGCTACAAACGTTTCTAAACACTTGATTTTGCTGCTCATCCAACAAGAAGTTTGTGGATCAGTACAGTTCTGTAGACCATGCTGAGTAACACTGACCTCGTCAAACCCTGGTGCCCATTTTAGAAACACGGAAGCTGAGACCCAGAGAGGGGACTGGCCTTGCCCTAGATCTCACAGACGACCGCAGCAAAATCAGCATCTTAGACTGGTCTTTCCTCTGCTGACCCTCTCTTGTGGTGGCCTGGGCCCAAGTCCAGCAGGCCAAGCAGCAAGTAGACTCAGGAGGCCCTGTATCTAGCAGCCAAGGTCACGGGGCTGGCCTCCATGTATCTGAGTTGGTGGGTCTGTGCTGAAAGCTGGCCAAGAACTTGGGAAGTCAGGACCCAGTCTGACCCTGAAGCTGGCACAAGCATAGTGGGTTGGGGATTGCTCCCAAAGTCTGAAATGCTAGGCCAGCATGTGGCCAGTTAGACTGCAGCCGGAAAGGGAGACGGTCTCAGCCCTTGGCCCCCCTGTACCTCTGCAGCTGCCTGAGGTCAGACTGATGTCACTGAGGTGGCAGCGGTGTGTGCCCGGGTTGTGGGCAGAAGCCAGCCAGGGGCAGTTCGCAGGGACAGCTCTGCAAGTGAACATTTGATCTTCTGGATTTCACTGCCCGTGGGCTTTTCCTCATTGTGCTTGGGAGATCTAGTTCCCGGGAGCAGACTGGGACTCGGCCTGGCTGCCTGAAGTTGCTGAGGAGAGAATCGCTTCTCAGCTTTTTGGCTAAGATTAAGTATAGTATCTGAAGTTGCTGAAGAAGGGGAAGATGCAAGAGGACAAGTGCTTAGGGAGCAGGAGCGGGGGGCAGAGCATCCAGGGGAAGAGCATAGGCCATGGGGCCATTTTACAGATGAGGCAACTGAGACTCCGAGACATTAAAATGACTTGCCCAAGGTAACTCACACTTTGAGTTTTTATTTTTTATTTTTTTTATTCCAAAGCCTGTGCTCTTTCTAAATTCCACTGACTGAATTCCACAGAATTCCTCTAGTGAGAGAGCCTGGAAGGGCCTAGGACTGGCCAATGAAAGCAAGGGAGCAGGGCTGGACCCACTGGATACCCCTCTCTCGCCTCGTTTTAGGGATGGAAGAGAGACCAGTAAGGGGGAAGGGACGCCAGAGCCTCCCATGGACTGGAACTTGAGGATACCTGCTGTGTCCCGTCCCCCACACCACTTGTACACCGTGCCCCAAGAACAAGGCTAGTGCCACCAGGAAGAGCCAGGTACATGCCCTTAGCAAGCAGTGGAAGAGCAGGTCTCCTACCCTGGCATTAGGGTCATGGAAACCAGAACATGGCAGGACAGCCCCTGCCTGTGGTGTCCGTGCCAAGGTCAGATCTCAGGAGTGGGCTACTTCCACGTCTTCCTGTGTCCATAGCTGTGTCCTCAGCTCTGAGCACAGGCTCCAGCACATGTAGTGATTCAGTGTTATTGAAGTAACAAATAAATCTGTCTTGACTGACTCTTCTGTGGAGAGGCCCTTCCTGAATGGAGTCTGCAGACCTCTAAACCAGGGATGTGAGACCCAGTGAGTAAAGACCCAGAAATTCCTAAGTGTCTTAGCAGATTTAAAGCTTGGGCTGGGGTGGGTATGTGCAGATCATTCTAGTCTCCTAAACCCAGGCTCATCATACTCTTCTATAGAAGGTTGGAGCAGGGGCTGGGCTTTGGAGAAGGTTGGGAGAAGCATTCCTGGGCTCAGGTTTTCACTGCCCTGCCACCCAAGCACAGGCCTGGCTCTTTCATCCTCCAGGGAGAATGTTCCAGGGAGAAGAAAAGCCCGAGCAGCTGCTGGTGGGGACTGCAGTGGTCTCAGCCTGTCACAGGCTCTGGGATTCCTGAGACCACGCCTCTCTCTGGCTTGTGCCCAGTTTCTGCCCTAGCAGCATCAACCTCCTCCCCAACCTGGGACAAAATCCCAGTGGACTTAGGATCAGAAGGCAGGACGGGGAAACTTACTAAGTATTAGCCTTTGGCAAGTACCCCCCTTTCCTTGAGGGCATTGCCAGCATGTGACCTTCTTCAGGTAGAGTGTGCAGGAGGAAGGATGGTGAGTGTGTTCCCGTGTGCGCGGGGCTCGTGATGGGGGCTTGGGAGCACCGGGGTGGGCAGTAAGGGAGAGTGGCGGATACGTTACCATGAAATGGTATGTCCAGTTGCCTGGGCTAGCTCCCGCTGCTGCCGAATCTCTCTAGGGGCCTCTCTGGAGCCTTGGGCTCTGGCTGGGGGTGCTGCCCCCCAGAAATGGGAGGTGTGTACAGACTGGTTCCCTGCTGACCCTCGCTGGTCCCAGCCCTGGGAGCTGCTGGCGTGACTGGACCACAGAGCCAGCCAGCTTCCCAGGCTAGCAGGCAGCGGGGGTGAGGGTGGGGGGGGCGGGGTGCGTCTGATACACGGGCTGCCTTGCGTAGTGGTGCAGGGCACAGTGGAGAGTGGACTGGCCTTGACCCATAGCTCTGCCCTTACCAGTACGTGACCTTGACAATGTTTCATCATCTTTCTGCCTCTGTTTACTCATTTATAAAGTGGGGACATTAGACATATCTGATGGGGCTGTGAAGGTTTCATGAGTCAACGACTGGGAAGTGCTTTGACCAGTGCTGGGGCATAGGAAGTGTCAAATAAATGTGTATCGAGTGAATTAGGTAGATTGGTAAATGCGGCCCAGGCCTTGAGTGCCCAGTGCCGATCCCTGTGGCCAGTGGGCCATCTAGATCTCACTGTCCTCTGATCCCAGCTCCCCCTTGCTGAACAGTGTTACCATTTATGTAGGTCCGAGGAACACTGGGGTGTAGTGGAAGGAGCTCTAGACTGGGAGTGAGCAAATCCTGGGTCCCAGCCCTGCTACTCAGTTGCTCTGTGTCCTTGGGAAAGTCACTTTCTCTCTCTGGGCCTCAGATTCACTCTCTATAAATGGGAGACAGCGGTGAGAGATCTCCAAGGGCCCTTTTGGCTTAGATAGTCTGAGTGTCCGTGACTCCCCCTCCTGCCCCAGTACACTGGGAGACCCACCTGCTTTGCTGATTTGCATCTGGAGCTATGGAGAGGCAGAGGGGAGCTGCGTGGGCTCCTCCAGGCACGAAGTGTTCTCCTGACCTGGCCTGGCAGGCTCCTGGCCCTCAGGGTGCTGAACTGCTGGGCCCTTTTGCTCTTTATCCTTGTGCTCCAGAGCAATGATGAATGCCTTCTGGATCTGTTCTGGATCCCGCCCCACGGACTGGCAGAGCTGCTCTGCCCATCGTGGCACAGTGTCTAATTACAGACTCGCTATTCTGGCTGTGTGGCTGATGTCTGTCTCCCTCAGGAACTTTGTGAGTACAGAGCCCAGGTCTGTCCATTCTCTTCCACATCCCGAGGGCCCAGCACAGAGCCTGGCATGTAGTTGGCACTCTAGAACCATTTGTTGATGGAGAGGTGAAGACCCAGTTGAAACTTAGGGCTTCCTCTCATGTCAAGAAACCCTCCATTCAGGCTCTCCACCCTAAGCAATCTTATCCCAAGCAACAGAAATTCCATCCCAGGAACCAGTCAGCCCTACTAGAAATCGGTCAGCCCCATTAGAACTGGACTGTCTTGAGACTCATCTTCTTAGTTTCTTTCTTTCTTTCTTTTTTAAAGATTTTATTTATTTATTTGTCAGAGAGATAGAGTACAGGTAGGCACAGTGGCAGGCAGAGGCAGAGGGAGAAGCAGGCTCCCTGCAGAGCAAAGAGCCCGATGTGGGGCTCCATCCCAGGACGCTGGGATCATGACCTGAGCCAAAGGCGGCTGCTTAACCAACTGAGCCACCCAGGCGCCCCAGCATCTTCTTAGTTTCCCAGGATAATATGGACCCTGCTTCCCAGGAGCCTGCAGGATGACAGTCAGGGGCAGGGAGATGGGCAGCGAGAGACATTCAGAGAGACATTCAGAGACAGTGAGACTGACACAGGAAGACCAAGACGTGGAGGAAAGCGCTTCAGCCCAGGGTGGGGTGAGGTGGGAAAGGGCTCAGGGGCTCCTTTGGCCCATCACTTCCCCCGTGTGACATCCCGGGGCGCCCGCTGCTCTGGTAGTAAGCAGTTTGGGGCTGGAGCTGCTGTTGGATGGGCACCCCAGCTTGGGCCCCAGGCACAACCGAGGCTGCCTTTGTTGATCAGACAACCAACTGCAGCAACCATAGCCACAACGTCAGACAGCTTGGCGCTGGCAAAGCAGCCTCTGGGGTTGGGGGGAGGCTATGCTGGAGTGAGGAGTGGCCACCCTGCTGTTAGCCCAACTGGTCTTCAGTCCTGGCTTCACAGCCAGCTAGCTGTGTGACACAACCATTCTGTACCTGAGATTCTCCATCTGTGAATAGGGCCCCTGCCTCACAAAGTGCTGGTGGGGATACAGTGACTTTACGAAGGGCAGGTTCTGGGAGTAATGCCTGGCATGGGATCCCTGAACAAGAGTTGTCAGCCCCATTTTGCAGATGAGGAAACCCAGGCTCAGAGGTAGGCAGGGACTTGATCAGGAGTGCCCAGCCACCCAGTGCTGGAGCTGGAACTGGAACTGGGGGCTCTTGCCTCAGAGTCCAGGACTCTTTCTTCTGCCCCTCCCACCCCCCCACTGTCCCTCAGTAGGGATGTCTCTTTCACTTGCGGCCCTAACCCTTGAGCTGTTGTAATGTGCTTCTCCCAGCCATCATATTGTGGGGGAGGAAGCCCCGTGCTCTCTGCCTATCTGATTCACCGGAGTTTGACACACACAAGTGCTAAGCTCCGGCAACACTGGATGGTGCTGCTATGCCACTCCCCCATCCCGAGGCGGTGACATTCTCAGAGTCAGTGGCTTCTGGGCTGCAGGACCCTGGGTTAAATCGCAGCCGCCCACAGGGATGTGAGCAGCGTGGGGTTGGGGTGTGACGGGAAGCCTGGGCGGGTGATTGGCTCCATCCTGCCCAGAGCAGGAGCCAGTGGCTTTGCACTGCCCCAGCCTGGGTGGGGAGCCCTCAGCATGCCTATGGGGTACATGGCTCGGGGATCCCAGCGCCAGGGGCTGCCACTGTCAGCGATGGCTGCCTCTCCCTCCAGAGCGGCTCTTGAGGGGCCGGGCCAGGCCCCGGGGACCGGGCACGGGGGAGCCAGGACCTGTGCATGCATGCGTGTGAGTGTGAGCCTGTAACGGAGCAGCCGGGGCTCCTTGCCGGCGGAAGGACTGAGGACTGGTTGCTGGAGGAGGGGGACGCTTCCTGAGACATCGTGCTCTCCCCCTCCTCCTCCTCCTCCAATGAAAGTGACTTGGGAAATCAGAGTTTTCTTTGATGGAAGAAAGAAATCCAGAGCAGCAGCGCGGTGGCCGGCTGGACAGGGTGTGTATTTGGAAAGGAGGAAGAGGAGGAGGAGGAAGAGGAGGAGGGCAAAGAGGAGGAGGAGGAGGAAGAGGAGGAGGGGCGAGTGATGCAAGGGTTTTGAAAACGCTACCTAGATGTGGGAGGTGGAACCTGGTCATTTGGTTCTGCTTTTCCCAGCAGGTATCGCTCCCCTGGGGAACTTGGGTAAGTCCATAAATAGCTCTGCTGACACAAAGAAGCTCTGTCTGGGGACGGCGGCCGCTTGACACGGGCGGCCAGGAGCTGCCACAGCCACGGCCGCCCTCCCGCCTGCGGGAGGAGCCCGGTGGAGACCGGGCTGGCGGGCTGGCTGGCCGGAGCGGCCGGGAGTCTGCTGGGTCCCTGCTGGAGTGTGCTGGGTAGGTGCCTTGGTGACGGGGTGGGTGTGTGGTAGGCGGGGGGGGGGGGGGGGCTCTTGTCCAGGCCACCCCATGCCCCTGTTCCTATTGTTTCTTCCCCAGGGCAGCCATTGATAGGCACGTTGCAACTAAATCGTGTGTGTTACGCTGAGATAGCTGTTGTGTGTGTATCTGTCTGTCGGTCGATCTTTCTCCGGGTGGGGACCCACAGGGCCAGGGGCATGCTATCACTGTGTGCTGCTTTCCACTTCTAGGCTGGTCAGCAGGTTTTTCTTTCTGGGAGAAAGGAATGTTTAGTGACCACGAGTTGGGACATTGCATGGGGAGGGCGTGCTCCGCCAGCTATGCTGGTGATCATGTCAGGGATGCTGACTCTACTCCAGACACCGGGGCTGCTGCTCTCTCGCCTAGTTCCGGGTCAGGCAAGGAGGTGGTCTGGGGTGGGGGTGGGGTGGGGGGTGGGGAGGCGGGTCTTAGCCAGCAGGGGGGGGGGAGGGCAGGGGGAGTGTTTGCCTCTGATTCCAGAGACTTCTGCTGAAATGTCCACAGGAAGCACAGGCAGGAGTGCTCTGCCCCCTGAGCCCTTTGAGAAGCATCCTGCACCTGCTCCCTTGGCTCTAGATGAGAACTGTAGCGGGGCGGGGAGGGGGTGAATGTTAGGGACTTGCTCACCCCACAGAGCTAACCACAGTGAGGGCTTAGAAGCCAATTTTTTTTTTCGACTTGGAAGCCCCACATTTCTACTCTTTTCCTGAAATGTCTTGGGAAGACCCTTGGCGCCCTGGGACATCTGCGTCATGGAAGAGCCATGGTCCAGGTTGGGAAGGGACTGTGTCCACACAGCAGGTGTTTGTCCAGGACCAGGATGGAGGACTTCTGCTTCCTGGAGCAGTGAGGACAGGGTACATGGGTGCCGTTACCTTACCTGAGTCTCATAGTTCAACTCTGAATCTGGCACTCCTGGCTTGAGATGCCTAGTGGAGCCCAGAGCCACCAGGCCCCTCACTGAAAACTTTGCACACCCTGCTGCCCTCAGGCCCATGGCTGGGGGCTACTGTCGGGCTCCTCTGTCCAGGTGGCTGAAGTGGGTGTATCTCTCAGAAGGAAGGAGCTGCAGTGCCTGCGGATCCCAGCCAGGGCCCTGAGGCCATAGTCAGAGTTTCCACCAGGGCCCCTTGAGTCCTCCGTGGCCAGCCAAGGGCACCTCCCTTCTTCCCCAGCCCTAGCATGTGGCATGGCTTAGCCCAGGGCGGGCCCTTCAGGGAGCCAAGTTCCACCGCAGGGCTTGCAAAGGCCCAGCCTGGCATCTAAAACAGCCAGGGAGATGGTGAAGATGGAGGCAGGCGGCTGAGGCGAGGGACCTTCCCCACCCCCACCCCACCGTTGGGAAGTCTCCAGGGCCTTGAACCATCCAACATCCTTGATGGGACTGCTGATTCTAGTACTTGGTATCAGGGCCACCACCCCCTCACCCCACCCTCAGCTTGCTTGCCTTTGCACAGGTTCCCACTGCCCAGAAAACCCATTTCTTCTCTTCAGGTCTTAATGCTAGAGAGCCCAAACTTCTACAGCTAGAGCAAATATGGCCATGGGGACCTGTCTGTCCTCTGGTGGTGGCACCCAGGGTGGTTCCTTGATATCTTATTTACATGGGATCTGGGCCTTATTCATCTCTGGGTCTCCAGGGTCTAGCCTGGAACCCAGCCCATGGTGGGAAAGGGCCAGGATGGGCTTTCCTAAAGGATAAGCCCTGATGTCCCAGTCAACTCTTTCTGTCTGTCTCCTAGCTCTCTGTGGTTTCTACCACAGTGGTTTCTACCAACTCGCGGGCCTAGGGAGGAGACTCTTTGGAGGAGCCCTAGTTTCTGTGTGGGCCTAAGAGGCTATTTTGCTCCCATAGGGCCAAGTGGTTGGGGGTGGGGGGGGATTTGACAGGAGGTGAAACAAGGAGAAAGTTAGCTTCAGCCTGTCTGAGGTCACAGGGGAGCCTACTCAGGGTCATGCTGGGCTGGGTGGTGTTCACACCAACATCGAGATGGAAGGGGCAGCTCCGGCTGCTTCGAATGCAATGTTCCTGGTCCTTTGCACGGACTACAGTGGCTTGGAACCCATCTTTGGCCCCCTTGGGATGCTGCCAACCATGGAGGAGGATCCGGGGTTTTGTGTGGGACTGATTCTCAGGAGGGAGTACCTTTGCCCAGCTGGGCTCCTGGGGGCCCTTAGAGCTTCTTCCCATTTACTAACCCAAGGGCCTGGAGAGGGCTGAGTCCATTTGCCTTCTGGACAGATAGGGGACTAAGGCCTGAAAGGAAGGACTTGCCTGAGGGAACATTCAACAGCCAAGTGGGGACGAGAACCCAGGTCTCCAATTTCCATCCCAAAGTCCTCTCTATCACACCAACTAGATGACTCAAAGCACCTAGCTTTCATATTGATGTTCCCTCTTTTTTGTGCTCCCCAGTGACACATTACTTTCTAGAACCCCCCGGCTTGCCAGCTAGAGCCTGACTCTCCTCTGAAAATCTGTAGGGAAAGCCCTTGCTTGGTCAACGGCTTACAGGCATTTTTGGTCAGAGGCTTTCTCCTGTAAGCTGGAGCCCAGGCCAGGGCTGGGAGCTTTGTTGTTTGCAGAGCCAGGCCGTTTCCACGATGTCATTGCCCAGGGAAAACCGTCATTCCTCCCAGGGATAAACAAGGCTGCTTACGGCTCAGCCCTCTAAGCCCAGAGAGGCTGGAGCCACTCACAGCAGGCCAGCCAGGCTCAGCCCCCAGGGAGCTGCCACCTTCCCCTGCACAGCCAGCTGCGCCCAGGCATCTGGGGTGGGGGTGGGGGTGGGTCGGGATTGGGGACAGGGATGCTGCGCATATGACCTGCTGGGGAGATCAGAGTCTCCAGGCACAGAGGGGGGGCGGCGGTGGTGGGGGGGGGGGTTGTCCCAGGATTCCTTCTTGCTCTGGCAGTGGGTCTCTGTCATCACTCCAGATGTATGGATAGCTGCCAGGTGTGCTCTCTGTTCCAGGTGGCCTGGGGCTTGTCCCCTTTCCCTGCCTGCCATGGGCCAGCCTGCTCGCACCTGGTACCACTCAGGCTGCTGCCGGAGAACTGTCAGTGGCTCCCAACTTAGAAAGGCAGGGGGTGTAATAAGTTCCTTGGAACCCTGGGCTTGCTTTTCCCCATGTAGCCAGGGCTTTCTATGGTGTCCTCGGTTACCTTTTGGTAGGGTTAGCCTCAGGCTACTAGCAGGACCCAGGCATTCAGGGCAAGGTGGCAGAGGGTCGGGGGAGAGAAGAAGCTGGGCAGGGTTTCTGGGAGCCAAGTGGCTGGCCATAATCTTGGACAAAGGCTAGGGGCAGCCGGGGGAGGGCCATGGAATGGGAGGGAGTGTGGCCCTGCAGCTCCTTAGGTCAGGGGTCGAAAGTGATGCCCATCCTGGACACGGAAAGCTTCACTGCTCAGACCTTGATTGACGGAGTTCCCAGTTGATCTCAATAGCGGCTCTGAACTTGCCCTCTCTGCCTCCCTCCCTTCCTTCCAAAGGCCTTAAATATCGGCTGTGCACCACGCACTGGCCGAGGACTGGAGGTGTAGGAATAAAGGGCCTGGGGCTAAAGATGGGCACGTGGTGAAGGGGTAACAGCACAGCTCTGATGGGGAGACTCAGGGAGGGGGAACCCTGGGGAAGCTTCTAACCCAGCCTGGGAGCCTCAGCGGAGCTTCCTGCAGGAGGTGAGGTGGAGTCTGGATGCATGGGTGCTTAGCCGTGGAAGGAGCAGGTCTCCATCCCTCCCCGTCTCCACCCCCCCACCCCTGTCTGCCCACCCTTCCATAGCGTGGACGTGATTCCTGCCCCACTGGAGAAATCACCTGTGTGTGTCCAGGCGCTGTTCTAATCCCAGGGGAGGTTTCCTAGTGTGTGTTGTGTAGGGGTGTGGGCTCTGGACTGGAGCTTGACAGCTGGGCACCCTTGGGCAAGACACTGACACTCCCCTTGCCTCCATCTCTTCAGGCAGCGGGCCCGGCCTCATTGGGTTAAAGGAGAGGATGTGTGTGCATGGGAGCTTCCTGGGCACTGAGGCTGACTCAAGGCAGCCGCTGAGGGCCGCTAGCACCTTACCTCCCGGCAGCTATTATTGAACGAGGTGATCTGGGCAAACAAGGCGCTTGGCACAGGGTCTGACGTAGAGCTGGCTTTCCAGGAGGAGGTGCCGCGGCTTCTTGGCAGGGGGTGGGGATGGTGGGGGGTGGGGTGGGAGTTGGCACATGCTTCTGAGATGTGCACCGAGACGAGACGGCGGGGGATGGGGGCTCATGGTGGAAGGAGGGAAGGGGGGGTGGACCCTGAGATGAGGGCTTTTGTTTGTCTTTTAAATAAACTTCAGTTGAAATGCAACATCCTTAGAGAAAGATTAGAACTATCCAGCTGATGAGTTTTCACAAAGTGAACAAACTCCGTGGGTCAAGAAATAGAACATTCTTGGGGCGCCTGGGTGGCTCAGTTGGTTAAGCCGCTGCCTTTGGCTCAGGTCATGATCCCAGGGTCCTGGGATTGAGGCCCGCATCAGGCTCCTTTCTCAGCGGGGAAACTGCTTCTCCCTCTGCCTGCTCCTCCCTCCTACCCCCCTGGCATGTGCTCTCTCTCTCTCAAATAAATAAGTAAAATCTTATAAAAAAAAAAAAAAAAAAAAAGGAAAGAAAGAAATAGAGCATTCGAGTACCCCAGAAATACCCCACACTCCCTTTTAGTCACCATCGCCCTAAAGGTGACCCCTATCTTGGCTTATCTCATTGATCAGCCTTGCCTGATTTTGAACTTGGCTTCCCCGGAATCACTGAGCATGTGCTCCTTCACACTGACTTCTCTAGGTCCACAGATAGATGAGGAGAATGGTCAGCATTCCTGTACGAAGCTTTCTTTTGTTCGTTCTCACTGTTGCATTTCGCTGTGTGAATATCCTGCAACTTATCCATTCTACCGTGGAACCTTTGTGTTGTTGCCAGTTGGAGGTTATCATGAAGAGCACTGCTGTGAATGGTCCCATAGATGTCTTTCGATGCACCGTACATACTTTTCCGTTGGGTAAATACGTAAGGTTTACAATTGCTGAGTCATAAAGCGGTATATAATTAGCTTTAGCAGATAGTGTCATATAATCTTCCAAAGTGCGACACCAGTGTGCCGTCTGCAAGCTTTGTACGAGAGCCTCTGTTACTCCACATCCTCACCCACGTTATTGGTATTAGATGTTATGATAACTAAATGTGCATTTAATTTGCATTTCCTGGGTGACTAATGAGTCTCAGGACTTTTCCCCGTGTTGATTGGCCACCTCTTAGTGAATCGCCTCTTCAAGCATTTCCCCTCTCAGCTTTCTCCTGGGTTGTCTGTCTTTTTCTTACTGGTTTGTGGGAGCTTAAAAAATATTCTGCTTGCGTTTTCACTGTGGGATGTACACATTGCAAAATCTCCTCCCGCTCTGTGTCTTGCCTTTTCATTCTTCTGAGGAGGGTACTCTCTGAAGAAGGCAAGTTCTTAATGCAGCCCAACCTGTCATCTTTTACTCTTCGGAGAGTGTCCACTGAATCCTGGCTTTTTGCCTAGTACAAAGTTGTGGCTATATTCAAGATTTTATTTATTTATTTGACAGAGATCACAAGTAGGCAGAGAGGCAGGCAGGGGAGGGGGGGGGGGGAAGCAGGCTCCCTGCTGAGCAGAGAACTTGATGCCAGACTCAACCCCAGGATCCTGGGATCATGACCTGAGCCAAAAGCAGAGGCTTTAACCCACTGAGCCACCCAGGCGCCCCCAGAAGTTCCATTGTTTTATGTTTTATATTCTGGTCTCAAACCCACTTGAAATAGATTTTTATGTCTGGTGGATGTAGAGGTCAAGATTCATTTTCTCGGGGTCATTATCCAATTAACTAAAAAAAAAAATCCCTTCTTTCTGTAAGGGGTCATGGGTCATCGTCTTTGTCAGAAATCAACAGGCAATACACGTGTGGTTGATTTGAATTTGGAAGGATGAGAAGGAGTTTGTCCTATGGACAAGAGAGGGGAGGGTGTTCTAAGTAGGAACAGCGAGCAGAGGTTTCAAGGTGCCTGAGAGTAGAGTGTGTTGGGGAAGCTTCAAACAATTTAGACCAGCTGGAGGGAAGGGAAGAGAAATGGTGTGGTGGGGAGGTCAGCTGGCCAGGGCAGAGCACACAGCATAAGGAGTGGGGACTATCCCAGAGGGAAAGAATGGTTTTCAGGGAGAGAGGAATATAATCAGGTTCTTATGAGGGAGATGAGAGAAAGTCCCATGACAGGAGGAGGCAGGAGGATGGCTTAGAGCAGACTACAAACCCAGACGACCCCAGCCTCAACATCACCCCCGAGCAGAGAGCTTGTCTGCTTCAGGGAGGCAGTGGTAGACGGATCAGCATGCCTGGGGCATTGGAGGTAACCTTCGGCCGCAGGGTGGTGGCTGAGTCCAGTGGACAGATACCCATTCTAGTGTCCTGGGATGGAAGAGCCCCCACCCCCCAGACTCCCAGAACTGTGGGCCCCGACAGAAGAGTATTTTCAGGACTGGGGCACACAGACAAAGGTTGGGGCTCCTGGGAGAGGGGGTGCTTTCTGCTTTTCCTGCCCTGGATGTACCCAGAGAGAGACCTGGCCATACCTTGGGCTGGCTGAGACTCAGAGCTGGGCAGACTCCTCTAGAAGATGCGACCTAGAGAGGGAAGTAATTTGGCCCAGGCCAAGGGAGCCAGGCTGACCCAGCCTAGGGGAAACTGAGCGCAGGCTCTGCTGCCTCTCTAGCCTCTGGGGCCTTTGGTATGGGCCTCAGTTTCTTCCCCTTGAAATGTACAGATAAAAGTGCCCCTGTTTTAGGGCTGTAGTCAGAACGTGCCAAGTGTCATCTCCCAGGGATGCAGGGAGGGACTGATAATGATGACACTGATGATAGTAATAAGTATGATTACAGGAACTAGAAATGTTTCTTGAGCACCTGCTATGTGCCAGGCCGCTTTGTGTGGATTCTCTTCCAACAAGGCTGTGGTGTGTAGGTACTAGCTACTTACATCACTATTTACAGATGAGAAAATGGAACCTAGATCGTAAGCAGCCTGCCCAGAGATAACGGGCACCAAGAGGGGAAGTGGCAGAGGCAGGATTTGAACCTAACTCTGTCTCCAGATCTCAGTTCTTCCCCAGCATTCAGCTTCCCTCTGCCACCTCTGGCTCTGAAGGCGCTTTCTGTTCCCCCAAGCTGTTGCATGGTGTGAAGCTTTCGATTTGGGGTTGGTCCCTGGTACCTGCCGTGAGAGGAAGACAGGTGGTGGAGAGGAGAGGCACCCCAGCGGGCTGAGCACTGCCTCCCGCCCCACTGGGTGGGGGGTGTCACACTAAATCAGCCACAGGGTTAGGAAGTGAGATGCAACCCCAGGTCCGCCTGATTCCAAATCCCGGTCTCATGACCACTGTGCTATTTGTGCCCTTCCCTGGGGTCCTCCTAGCTTGGCAGAGCTTTTCTGTTTGATCAGTCTAGCATAGGACATCACAGAGAAGCCACACACTTCTGGCTCTCCTGCACATGAAGTGGCCCCTGGAGGGAGACAGTCTGGAAAGATCACCAGCTGTAGGGAATCACCACCCCTGTCCCCCGCCAGGTGAGTCGGACACCTGCCCCTCAGTGTCCATCCGTTTGGGCTATGAGCAGGGTCCCCTGTGTCTGGGATGGCTCACTGTGCCTCTCGGCACCTGCCCCAGAGGGGTGCTGGGTGGGGTCTTTTGAAGGAAGGGAGAGACAGGGGTGAGGAAAGGCGGTGAGGGGGCCAGAAAAGAGGCTATGGGGTAGTAGAAAGAGCTGGGCTTTGGAGCTCTGACTGTGGTTTCCATGTGATTCCTCTACTTTCTTGCTTGGTGATCCCGCACGTTGCTGACCCTCTCTGAGTCCCAGTCCCGCTTTCCTTATTTGCCAAATGAGGCCTGTGGTACCGACCATACAGGGCTGCTGGAATTGAGAGAGTGTATGGAGAGCAACTGTCTTGGTGCCTGGTGTCTGGGAGACCCTCAGTTCATGATCCCCCCCCGCCCCGTCATTATCACTGTTTTCTGTTTCCATCATCTCTGGCTCCACCTTCCCTATCTCGACAGCATCATGCAGACACAGCTCTTGGGGTGAAGTCCAAATTCCTGAGTGTACCCATGCTTCTGCTTGTGGAACCACCCACACTTCCTTGAATGTTCCATGCTGTCTTTGGCTTTGGCCTGGGTATCCTCTCCCATCCCTGTCCCCCATCCTTGTCCTCCTCCAAGAGCCATCCCCATCTTTCCTGTACTTCCATAGCCCCCTGGGGTGGGGGGAAGTATAGTGGGAGAGTGACATGGGCCCCTCGCCTGCTTCTTTGCCCCATAGACCAGCACCTTCAGGGAAGGGAAGGTGTCTTGCCACTGTTTTTCTTGCACGGGTCCTGGCGCGTGACTGGGGCTCTGTCGGTATTTGCTGAGTAACACTGGGGATTGGTGGGGGGAATAAGTGAGCCAGGGACACAATCCTGATGAACCAGACAGGGCCTGCCCAGGGCCATGAGAGCAGGGCGGGCCAGACATTGGCAGGAGAGCAGAGAGCCCTCTAGCCAGGGCATCCCAGGGAGCACTTAGCTGGGCTCTGGGGGGTAGGGGGGGTGTACTTGAGAGGTGCAGACAATAGGGAAATGAGACAGTGAGTGGATCAGGCAGAGAAAGGGGGTGCCAGGTGGGAAGGGGAATGGTGGCAGAGCCCGCAGGGGGTGGTTCTGAGCAGAGAGCCCACAGCTGGGGCCCGAGAGGCCCTGGGACCTGGCGTTCTCCTTCTGAGGGAGGCTACAGTCGCTGTGGGGACAGGAAGCAGCGGGGACAGTACTGCTCTCCACTTTCACACCTTTCAGAAGAGAAGAGAGCTGAGGTATGGAAGGGGTCTTTGGGTCTTTGGGTTGTGGGGGCTCCCACAACAAACCAGGCTCCCACACACACATTGAAGCAGTGGGGTCTGGGTCCCGAGAGGAGTGGCTTAGCAAGATGGTGATGGTCCCGGAAACTCACACGTTGGGAGCTACTTTTCCTGTCTGGCAAGAAGCTGGGCATCCAGGGTGGTGTTGGGGCACCCCAGTAAGCTCCAAAGGCCAGGCCTGGGTACATAGCCTGGCTTACCCAGGTGGCGGTGCCAAGAGTAGGGAAGCCTCTAAGAGGGGTCTCCTCACTTCCCATTCCTTAAGGATCCTTCTTCCCTGTGTACTGGCTTGGTCCTGACAGTTTCTGAACTGGAAAAGCTACTTCTCTATGCCTCAGTATTGCTTTCAGTCCAGGGGTATGGATGGTATGTTCCCTGCTGTGGGGCTTTGCCCTTCCAAGTCCCTGACAGACCCAGGAGGAGTCATGGGATCTTTTAGGAATAGAGAATTTTCGGTCTACATTCAAATTCCTCCTTCCTTCCTCTCCTGCAGTTGGGCCTCTGTGAATGGGGCACATGAGTGGGTAGCTGCCTCCAGTGAGTTTGCTAGCTCTGCATCTGGGGCCGAGGGGCGGCTGAGGTCCAGCCTCTTCTGCATGGACTCCCCATGAGACGGAGTGCTGTGTGCTGGAACTGGTCCCACACCAGGTTCTGGTTTGCATGCATGGCCTGATTCTTTTGTATGACCTTGGGTACATCACCTTTCTTCTCTGGGCCTCATTCACCCTCTCTGTTAACGGGGGCTGCTCCCCAGAATTATCTGGGGAATCAGAAAAAAGTCAAGACGCCAATTCCCTACTTGTAGGAATCTTATCCAGTAAGGCCTGGAGTTGGGCCCAGATACAGGGTATTTTTAAGATGCTCCACCGGTGATTCTAAAGTGTACCTCTCTTTTGAGAACCAATAGTCTGGATGAGTGCTATTTTTAATGTGCAAATTAGTCTCTTGGAATCTTGGTGAAATGCAGATTCTGACCCAGCAGCTGTGGGTTGAGGGCTAAGATCCTGTATTTCCTGTGGGTTTCCAGGTGCTGCTACTGCTGCTGTCTCAGGGGCCCCATTTTAGGTACAAGATGGCCCTGTGACATTCCCTGGATTGTCCATTCATTCATTCATTCATTCATGCCTCATCAAACCCTTGAGATGGGGAATGGTGGAAGGCAAAGCCAAAGGGAGAGAGAGCCCAGACTCGCTCAGGGCTATGGAGTTGGAACTTCAACTGGAGGGCACGGGGGAGCCTTGTCAGGGCTTTAGGCCAAGGAGTGACAGAGTCAGATGTGCATAAAAGGCTCCTCTGACATGGCGACCGAAGGAGTTGGGGCTGCCGCTGAGAGGTCCCCACCAGTTCCAGTGGGAGATGACCGTGTCGGCAGGGAGGTGGTGGTAGTGGATGGAGACGGAGGGAGTGGAGAGATTTTTTTTTGCCCCTAAGTTAATCAACTTTGTTTTTAGAGCAGTTTTAGGGATTGAGAGGAAAGTATATGGAGTTCTCATATATTCCCTGTCCCCTTTCTTGCATCCCTTACCCCAATGGAATGATTCTGAAGATTTTCTAAGGGACAAGCAGGAGGTTTTGGTGACTGGCCAGAGTTGGGGGGGAGGGTGGTGGTGAAGGAACAGTGAGAGAGGATGATACCTGGGTCCCTGGGTTGGGCAGCTGGCGATGGCGTCCTCAAGGGAGTGGATTCATGTTTGGCTTGGGTGCATTGAGCTGGGGGCACTGGCGGGATGTGTAGAGGGCGGTCTCTGTCTCGTGGTCTGGGCTCTAGCCACACAGGTGTCCCCTGATCCACCAGGGTGCTGGCCTCCCTGCCCACCAGCAGACCCAGGGCTCAGTGTCATCGCAGAGTGGCCTTCCCCACCTACCACTGCGTTCCCTCCCGACGCAACTTGCGGTTTTCCTGTCCGTCACCACCGCGCTTTGTATCCATTACGTGTTTCTGTGGGTGACGCCGTGGCTCATGTCAGTCCTTCCTCTCTGGCCTCGAAACTCTGCCAGCACAGGGCTTGTGTCTTTTTCATCTCCTGTCATACTCAGCAGAGCCTAGGACAATGGGGGCAGCACTGTCACACGAGTACTTGGTGAACACCTGCCCCTGGGATCTAGACTCAGGAGACAGGTCGGGGCTGGCAGTATGGGCTGGGTGGTGGCCAGGTGGTATGGATGGTGACGGTCACCTGGGGAGGGGATGGGGGCACAAGAGAGTGTGCAGGACTGAGATGGGCGAGGGCCTGGGATGGGTTCCCATCTGTGGGTCAGGAGGCCCTGGACCTGGTGAAACATGGGTCATCAGACAGGTTGGGGGAGATCCAGGGAGGGAGATGTCAAGGTTGGGTTGTCCCATGGTGGCCGTGGCTGCCATTCAGGGGCTTCATGTGCCCACACAGTTCCTGGCTCCCGGGGCACGTCAGCTCCGCCCTCCTCCCACTGTACTGAGGAGCTGTTAGGAATCCTGTGTTGTGGCTGATGGAACTGCTGACTGATGAGGCTCTTCCTGAGATTACCCAGCCGGTGCATGAGGAGGGGGTCGGTCTCCAGGGTGCTCTCCACTGGAAAGTGCTGGCCCCATGCCCCGTGTTCTGTGTCAGACTGTCATGCTGGGGACGGGGTTGGGGGGGCCGGGAGGAGAGCAGCCTGGAGGCTCTGAGCTGGCGGCAGAGGCAGGTGGTGGCTCCAACCTCTGGGGGTCAAGGAATGAGGCTGAGGAGCGGGACTGAGGCCAGGCTGGCGGAAAGAAGCGCAGGCCCGGCCGCTGAGGTTCCTGGAAGCCAGCCTCACACCAGGGACTCAGGAGCCAAGGAGTGGCTCAGGACCCCAGAGCCAAATGCAAAGGAGCCACCCCACCTAAAAAGTCAAGCCCGGAGGTCAGGGATTCTCAGAGCCTCTCCCTCTTTCCAACAGCATTCCAGCTCACAGAGTACTTTCCTGTCCTTTCTCGGACTTGGTCCCCTCAACCCTCTGGAGTGGGGGGGGGGGGTGGCAGTAGGAAGTGTCCTCATCTCGGTCCCATTTCCACGGTGGAGGAGACCAGAAGTGACAGCCTGTCCCACAGCCAGCAGAGGATGGAGTGAGGATTCCAGCAGAGGTCTTCTGGCGTGTCTGTCCGGTGTTCTGGCCGTGAGATCCGAGCTGTGAGGGCCGCCCTGAGAGACGAGAGACAACGGTGAACCTCAGTTCATACTCCCCACCTCCCCGCTGCAGTGCAGGAAGTGGTTTTTGAGGGCCAAAGCAGAGCCCAGCATCTGTGGTGGGTGTGATGAGTCATCTCGGGGTGAGAGCTGCAGGATGACCCGGGGTCAGCAGACCTGGCTCCACATTTAGTAGCTGTGTGACATTGGGCAAGTCACTTCCAGCAGCTCATTGCCCATCCCCTCTTCCCCTACACAGGGCAGCAGGGCTCAGGAGCTGCTCTGGGAGTCCCACCTAACCCCCTCCCCAGCCTCTTCTGAGCCCGTGATTGCAGTGGGGGCAGAATTTGATTAGATCCTTCGCAGCAGCTCCATAGAGAAGGCCTGGCTCATTTCCGGTGTGCTCCTAGCCAGCAAGACATGGACAGAATTAACACTGACCTGCCAAGCCAGAAAAGCAATGGATGGACAGGAGAAATGCAGACTCCCCCCGGCAAGGGGACAGCTGCATAGAGGCCCTGGGCCAGCAGGCAGATCTCTCTGGGCCTCTGTGACTGGATTCTCATCATTCCCACCTGTGGCAGAGCTGTCGGGCTGGGTGTTGCCTGTCAGCTGTCGGGACCCGCTTTAAGAGGCCACGGCCTCTTGATGGGCATCTGGGTCCCTGCAGGGTTTCCCTCAGTGCCTGGAGCCGGAATGAATGCATGTAGGTTAGGACATATGTGTGTCCCCGTAGTCCTTCCCCTGCCCCCACATCCTGCTCACAGAGCAGTGTCGACACAGCAGGGCCGTGCGCGTGTCATTCTGTTCTTCATAGTACAATCCTGTGCTCTGGCATCCCTTGTGACATAGTCTCATCTTTATCTCTTTTCCTGTCCTAATTCCTTCTCTGGTCACCCCTCCCCCCAGATTTCTGAGGTTTCCTGTATTTGCTCCAGAAGCCCCCTCCCCCCGGGCACTCCCAACCCCAGCTCACCCAGGAACACTGGCCGGACCAAACCCACGTGGGTACTTGCACGAGCCTGATCCTGGAGCACAGGGAAGAGCCAAAGAGCTCTGGCGGGTCCTTCTTTGCCTGTATCTGCCCTAGGTCCATGAGGGGACCTCAGGTAGTGCCCAGCCTCCCCCTAACCCCCCTTCCCTCTAGACTCCTGGGTCCATCATATTGTGTGGAAAGGCCCAACGAAGCCAGGAGATAGTCCTGGCTGGCGGACGTGAGTGCTGATACTAAGTCAGCCTGCAATTTCTTAGGTAACTCTCTGAGTTTCCGGGACCTCAGTTTCCCCATCTGTAAAATAAGTCCGGACTAATGATAGCCACCATGTTACCAAAAGTTTCGCCTGGACTAGGCCCTGTGGGGAGCACTGAGAATAGTCCCTGTGAGTCCAGTGTGATATGATGGCCCTGTTCCTGATGAGGGGACTAGACTGAGAGTTTGGGAGGCTGGCCAGAGTCGCACAGCTGGAAAGCAGTACCACTGAAATCTGAACACTGATCCCCCGGCAGAGAGGGCCCGTGGGTCCTGGGTGGTTTCTCGGCTGCTGCAGGGCGGGGACCCTCTGGGGACAGCAGCACTTCTCCTCCTGGCTTTGTTTGGTTTGGCCTCAGTTTGGGGCAGGATTGGCAGAGGCGGGCTGACTTGCATTTCTGGTTTTGGGTCTGTGGCTGCACTTTCCCGAGGGTGGGGGAGGCGGGCTCAGGCTCAGTCCCTGCAGGCACAGGCCCTGCCCCACCCCCACCCCCCCAGCAAAGGGGAAATGCGGCCTGCTTCCCTCTGGGCCACTCAGTGCCAGGCCCCCAGGGCACCTTCCTTCTGTGTGTTCTTCCAGGTCAGGGGTCTGGCTAAGGAGGGAGGGTGATTGAATGTGGGGCACAAGGAGCTGGCTGTTTGTTTTCCTAGAGGAGAATGCTCCCTGGCGGGTCGGGTGAGGGGCGGAGGACTGGGCTGCTCAGGAATCTGATCAGAAGCAGGCCTTGGAAGAAGGAGCCAGAGGCCCTGCTCCAACCCCAGCTGAGCCCCCATTTGGTGCTGGTGCTCTGGGGCAGGTCTCTAGGTCCCTCTCCAGGCTGGGCCTCAGCCTTGCTGTCTGTCCATCAGCAAGGGAGCCGTCTCTGTCCCTGGGAACAGTCTGGTGGGGTTAAAGCACAGACCTTGGCTTCTAGATGAGAATTCTGCATTGAGAGGCCTGCCATCACAGTCATGAACTTTGATTCTCGATATGTGGCCGACCTTGCCTCCAGGGGTCCCATCCCTTCCCATCCATGGGAAGGATGGGCTGCTGTTGGAGGTTTGAGGCTCTTCCCTCTAGACCCATTGTTCCAGTCACCACCACTGCCACCACCACCAGCATCCTGTTCAAGAACTTTAGACTTTCAGGGCACTTGGCTGACTCATTCAGGAGAACGTGCGCCTCTTAATCTGGGGATCATGAGTTCAAGCCCCCCATTGGGTGTAGAGCCTACTTAAGAAAAAAAAAAGAGCTTTATGCCTTCTGTGTTTATTCTCCTGGTTTGTCACTTTTGCGTGTTGGTTATCTCATTTAATAGGTGGGAACCTTGAGACCCAGAGAGTTTAGTGACTGACTTTCCCTGCCTCCCCCGCTGTGTGGTTTGCCCTTGGCTCCTGGCCCTCTCTGGGCCTCAGCCTTCCCCTCTGTGCATGGGGGATTTGGGATCATGGATGTTTCGGGGGCTGAGACTGTGAGGTGTGCGGGATCCATGGGTGGAGTCATCTCCTACCTGCGGGTACGATTTATAGGGCATGGAGTCCTTGCGGGTGGGCACCTGTGTTCGTCTGTGCCTGAGAAGGAACTCTGGCCAGATCATCCTAGAGTCCTCTAAGGCCCACTCTGCTGCCTCACTCAGCCATACTCTCTGCTGGGGTGGGGGTGCTCCCAGCCCGTGGCCTTTACCCACACCATACTTTGATATCCACTCTGGTGCTCCCAGATGCCAGTGGGAACCTTGCCCCATGTGGGCAGCACTCTGCTGCTGCCTTGAGCCATGGCTGTGCGGCAGACTCTCAGATAGGAGCCTGGCTGGGGCTCCCCAGGCCTGAAAGGAAGTCTCAGCTATGGACCCAGTCTTTCAGTCCCAGGCACGCATTCCTATACATCTCTATGATCCCCAGAGACATGTGGCCACTTTTCCCTTGGTGAGTTCTAGGTGGCCACGGTCTCTTGATGAGCATAGCCCGGACTCCAGGCAGTTCTTGCCCCAGCATTCTGAGTCCTTGGGTGCAATGAGGGGCGCAGTCCAGGCTTGAGACCTGCTTCCCCCCCATGTGGTTGTGGCTCTGTAGATACTCCTGCCTCCTCCCCTGAGCTCCCGTCTTCCTGTGAGCAAGCTCCCTCTCAGACTTCATCAAGGGCACTATTTTTCCCTTTGCAAACGAAACCTATAGGAATCCAGCAAGAATGCCGAGGTGAGGTTCAGAGGGTTTCGTGTCAGGTAGACAAGGCTTTCTTCTGTCTGGAGCCCCTGAGGTTCGTCCAAACCCAGCTTAAAAACCCCTGGGTGGATCATCCCTCAGTGAGATCCCCATGTGCTGGGACATCGGTGTCACCCGAGGGTGGGCAGTATTTTGAAGTTCTGGTTTCATTCTAGTTTGCTGGTTTCAAAGAGATGCTTACGTATTCAGAGCAAGTTCTTGTTTGAGGATTTTTTAGAACTTTAGTTCAGGTAGAAGATACCCTTTGGCCAGATCCAAGGTTCTATCAGCTTGTGATTGCTCAGGCTTGGGACTGGCTTTGGTTCTGGTCCACAAAGGCAGAGACTCACGGAGACACCAGAGGGCTCTTTGGAAGATCATACAAGGAGTGTTTAATTTGGTGCGGTCCTGGCAGGCGATAGGATCCAGATAATAGTGGTTACCTTTCCTTCTTTTCCTAGATGACCAACCGTGCTCTTGATGGAGTAGAAAGAAGATTCAAGCCAGAAGACAAGGGTGGAAACCCATGTGCAGCAAAGCCCAAGGGGGCCTTCTGTTTCCATCTCTCACTTCAGCTTTCAGACTGTGGAGTGTCGGGTGTGGGGTTCAGGCCATTGCCTGATTTATTTCAGCCTCCAGGATGTTGGCTCACACACAGTGACAGAACATCTCATAGCCCTCTGTTCTGAACCTTTCTTGTTTGCTTTTTGTTTCCCAGATGTCTGAGCCAGAGGCGGATGAGAAGCAAGAGATGCCCTTGGAGGAAGGGAAGGGTCTGGGTGCCGAGGACCCACCACCAAGCAAGGACCCCTCTCTGGGCCAGGAGCCTCCTTCAGGACAAGACTTACCACCCAACAAGGACCCCTCTGCTGGCCAGGAACCTTCGCCTGGCCAAGAGTTACCATCTAGCGAAGACTCACCTTCCTGCAAGGAACGTCGTCCAGGCCAGGAGCCGCAGCCAAGCAAGGACTCCCCACCATGCCAGGAACCCCCTGCAGCCCTGGCCCTCCCTCCCTGCCAGGACCTTCCTGCTGGGCCAGAGCCCCCTCCCAGCCAAGACCTCCCTGTCATCCAGGACGCCCCTGCTCAGGAGCTTGCTCCCTGTCAAGACCTGCCCCCTGGCCAGGTCCCCCAGCCAGCTGAGGAGACAGAAAGCTCTGGGGAGCCCCCAGCAGCCACCAGAGACCCACCTGCGGCCTCCAGGCCAACCTTTGTGATCCCTGAGGTCCGGCTGGACAGTGCCTACAGCCAGAAGGCGGGGGCAGAGGGGGGCAGCCTGGCTGATGAGGAGGACGGGGAGGAAGCTGAGGAGGGGGACGAGGGTGAGGAAGAGGAGGAGGAGGACACGAGCGATGACAACTACGGGGAGCACCGTGAGGCCAAGCGCAGCAGCATGATCGAGGCGGGCCAGGCTGAGGGCGGCCTCTCCCTGCGGGTGCAGAACTCCCTGCGGCGGCGGACGCACAGCGAGGGCAGCCTGCTGCAGGATACCCGCGGGCCCTGCTTCGCCTCCGACACCACCCTGCACTGCTCGGACGGGGAGGGCACCGCGTCCTCCTGGGCCATGCCTTCGCCCCGCACGCTCAAGAAGGAACTGGGCCGCAACGGGGGCTCCATGCACCACCTTTCCCTCTTCTTCACAGGACACAGGAAGGTAAGAAGGCTGAGGGCAGCTGGGAGCCGGTAATAAATGGAGAGATAGAGAGGAAGGGGGTGGGTCTGGGAGCTGCAGGGGACAATGCTGTCCCACCCCGGCGCCTCCTGAAGCCTTCCAGGGAGACTTCTACCCATTTGACAGAGGATCCAGCCAAGGCACGGAGAGACCGAGAAGGCCTTACCTGTGTTAAGCCCGTGACTCTGACTCCAGCAGCTGTGCTCTTATAGCTCCCTGGGACTGGGAGTCCCCACCGAAGTAGAGCAGGTGTGGCCTTGCCCAAAACATGGTCTTTGGATCTGAAAGGTCTGAGTCCTTGGCTGGAGGACTGTCTTCTGTGGTAGAACAATTTAGACTCCATCCAGGCCTAGCTAGACTAGAAATCCATCAGCCAACAGTGACAGCACACATCTATCCTGGGCTAAGATGCTACGCAACTTATTTTTTGTTGTTTTTAACTTTTGACACAGAGAGAGAGTGAGCACATAACTTGGGGGCGGGAGCAGAGGGAGAGGGGAGAGAATCCCAAGCAGGTACCATGCCCAGCAGGGAGCGCCCCCTGCCACCCTGACACAGTGAGATCATGACCCTGAGATCATTACCGGAGCTGAAATCAAGAGTTTGACGCTTAACTGACTGAGCCCGCAGGCGCCCCAAGTCTAAGCAGTTGAGCTGACCTCACTGACATTCACGAAAGTCCTATGAAGGAGAGACTGTTGTGGTTCCTCGCGAATGAGGAGACCGACGCACTCTGGGGTTATCTCACTCACCCCAGGCCACGCGGTTTATAAATGTCTGCCCCAGCACTGGATCTGGCTCCAGGGCTGGAGCACATCCCCTCCATGCTATTTACCTCTCACAAATATTTATAAATAGATGAATAAGTGTTTATTGATTCCCTGCCATGTGCCAGGCCCTGTGTGCTGTGCCACTGCAAGGCCGCAGGGATGTGTGCAGCGGCTCTCAGCCTGCGAGCAGTGAGCCATCTGGGGGGGAGCAGCTGGCCCAGCAGTGAAAAGATTGCGTCATGGCCCCAAAGCCTGCTGGCCAGCTTGACCCTAGGCTCCATCTCTCACTTACTCTGTGACCTTAGGTGAGTCACACGGCTCCTCTGAGCCTTAGTGTTCTTCTGTAAAAAAAGAGATGAATTACACTCATGTCCCAGGGCGGTCAAGGATGAACTGGAAGAGCCTGTTGCCTGGTGACCTTAGTTCCGGCCCAAGGCCAGGTGCGTGGAGTGGGGATGAGGGGTAGGGTAGGGACCTGGGATTTTATGGAGGAGAGACCTCAGGGCCTCAGTCTCTCAAGGAGCGTTTCTGGAGCAAGAGGCCGCTTGGCTGGGGTGTGATGGTTGAGCAGGATTGGAATAAAGAGCAGATGAGACAGGCGCTCTGTGAAAGTGGACATGACCTGGGCACACCGTCTGTAGAAGCCTTTGGCTAGAACAGGGGATTCCTAAAATGCGGGGATGGCAGAGACATGGCATGCATGCTGCCCTTCCTGCCTCTACACCCAGGGCAGACATGACTAATGGATTCCAGTGCATTTTTCCACTGAGCTGGGCCATGGCTTCAGAGGCCTTCTTCACCTCAGGCACTAGTGCAAAGGCTGACTTCACTGCTGCAGGGTGTTTGGGCTGGAAGGACAGGCTGAGAGACCCCACCCCCGCCGAAAAAGGCCTTAAGCTTTGAGCCTGGAAATTGGAACTAAATCTAAAGAACTGGCAGTGGATCTCAGTTTCCTCGTCTGCAAACATGTGTGGTTCTAAATTTGATGTGCTCCGTAATGACCAGGAGGAGCTTATTAATACAGAGATTTCTGAGTCTCCAGCCCCAGGCTCCTAGAATCAGGATTTCCAGCAGGTGGTGCCCAGACCCTTGCATTTTAGACCAGCCCCCAGGGACTGTGCTGTTCCCCACAGCGGGAATATCACCATCTTTGGCCATTTCTTGATGCAACTAGAGAGAGTCTAGAACTCTGCCCTACCCGGGTGAGGCCTCAGGCTCACTCAGACCAGGCCCAGCCATTCCTGTCCAGGGGGCACTGAGATCCCAGGGCTCACTACCCACCAGGCCTCTCTATCCTGACTCCACACCCGTTCCCCAAGACCCTTCCATGTTCTGTTCTGTCTGTAAATACAAACACCTATATGCAGACACGCCCACACCTTCACACACACCCTTCTAGTTCCCCCAACCCAGCTGATCTGAGAGCCCGTTTGGGGGCAGATATGCCTGGACCAGCTCTGTCGGGTTTCAGCTTCCTCCTCTGGGAGCCCTGGGTTTTCACTTGCCTCCCCCACCCTCTCTGGGCCTCTCGTTTCCTTTCTTGGGCTTGAGCCATAGCATTGGCAGGGGCTTCAGAGGCTGCGCCCCCATGGTTTCCAGTGGCCTGGCTGCCAGTCCATCCTCATGGACACCCTGCTCACTGAGGCCATCTGGCTTCGCCGAGAGCCCTGCCCTGCCCTGGAGGTCGAGGCTGGACTAGTGCCTGACTCTGTACCACCCCTCATGGCCTATGGGCCCGGGGTAAGTCCCTGCCCTTTCTCTTAGCCTCAGTTTCTTCATCAGCAAAATGGGTATGGTAATGATACCTCCTTTGTGGGACCTCAGGGAAGGTTAAGTAGCCCCACGTGAGTGGAGTGTTTGGGGCAGTGCCGGTTCTCGGCACTCAGTGGGTGCTCCAGAAATGGGAATCATGTTGATGACGAGGAGGAGGAGAGCGGTAGCACGTGTGACAGCAGGCATGCCAACATTCACAGAGTGCCTCCAGCTCCCTTTCCTGGAGTGCACAGCACCACTGCCGGGTGGGCACCCTTGTCCTCGTCCTCCAGTAAGGAGACTAAGGCTGGGGGAGAAGTGTCTTGTCCTAGGCCACACGGCAAGTACTGCAGGAGCTGGGCTATGGCCTCCCCCTGCCCAGTCCTCCCTGGCTCGACCCCAGACCCTGCATATCTCAGGCTGGTGAGGGACTGGATGTGGGGGGCTGTGGCAGGGGGGGGAGGCAGTGGCCTCTCACATGACTTCCATCTCCCTGGCTTGGGTATGGTATGGGCCTGGCTTTCTCGGGAAGGTCAGCTGCTACTTACAGGGCACTGTTTCTAGGCTGTGCCAGGCAGGAGGCAAAGAGGAGAGGGGCGAAGTCTAGGGGAAGTCAGACAGACCTGAGTTCAAATCTCAGTTCTGCCTCCTCCTTCCTGATCCCAAGTAAGACGTTGGCCAAGTTATGTCTTTCTTTGAGCTTTTCATTTTCTCTTATAAAGTGAGAGTGTTAAGTCTTCCTTGGATTTGTCCCAGGGATTCGAGAGGATTGCAGTATTTGGAAAGCTCTGTGCCCGTGGCAGGGATCCTGTTACGATGTGAGAGCTAGGAGAGTCCGACAGAGCTGGTGTGGCCCTGGGCTGGTGGTTGTGCTGCTGTGTGGCTAAGCTGAGCTGTCCCGAGGGCCGGCTGCCTGTCACAGGGGCGGCTGCCTGTCACAGGGGCCACAGTCCCTGCATTACCGCTACCCCCCCCCCCCGCCCCGTCACCTTGCCCTGTTGGGTGTGGAGCGATTTCTTTCTACTGGGAGCAGGAACATCTGAACCAGACAGATCTGAGAGACGGCCCACTCGCTCTGGTCATTTTACAAAGGGGCTGCCTGAGGTCCAGAGAGGAGACGACCTCTCCACCAAGGTTAACTCCTGGGCCATCCCCCGGGCCTGGCTCCCGATGCTGAGTTGAGTTGTCTCACAGCACCCTCTGCTGTCAGACCCCTGCCTTGCTGGCTGCCCCTTGGCTCCCCTCAGGCAGAGCCTTCATCTACCCTTTTCCTGGGAGCCAGAGAAGCCCTGAGCACAGCTGTGTCTGGGTCCAGGTTGCTGCCCTTTAGTTCTGCCTCAGCCTGGCCTGGCGTGGCCCAGGGTCATGGGTCGACTTTGACAGTGAGGAGACAGAGGCTGCAGCCCCTCCCTGGCCACACTTCCTTCTCCCCTCCTCCTGCAGGGACTGGCTTGGGCAGAGGCTAACTGCCACAACAAGCTCCCCACCTGGGCGGGAGGTCAGACCAGAGCACCCCTAAGATGCCTTCCAGCTTCAAGCTGTGACAGTACCATATAGCCCCCCATTTACAAAATACTTAGAGAAGAATTATTGCCGATGTCTAGACAAATACGTGTTGCATTTAGACCCAGTGTTTCCACAAGGTTCTACAGGGTCCACCAGGCTGGGCCAGGTCAGAGAGGGGCGGGGTTTCGGGGACTGGTGCCAGGCATGGCTGGGGAGTCCCAGAAGTTGGGTCGAGACCAGTGAGAGGAACCAGGTGAGGCCCCAGTTGATAGGAGCCCTTGGTCATGGGTGGGCTTTGGAGCTAGGCCTGAAATTCCTGGCGTCTTGGCAGCTCGGGGAGCTGAGATCAAAACGTTAAAGCCCTTCATTGAGCCCCTGGCATGTTAGTAACCAGGCACCATACCCACCACACAGCTGGAGGTCGGCGAGTGCTGGTGCATACCAGGCACTGGGCTAGGCTCTTCCTGTGTGTTCACTTAGTTAATATGCACCACACCCCAATGTGCTGGGTCTGGTTATTATCCCCATTTTACAGATACAGAGACTGAAGCACAGAGGGAGGTTGTAACTCAGCTAAAGTCAATGAGCTCAGAAATCACTGAGGTAGGATTCCAATCCAGGCAGTTTAGAAGCGACATTCTTAACCACAACTATTATTATAGTTATAATTACAGTAAGAATTATAGTTATTATCCCAGGGGGAGGGAGCTCCCAGTGCCTGGAGTGGCCGGGTGGGGGCCAGGCGGGCCCCAGGGATTCCTGCCTGGAGTGAAGGGAGGCTCCCCTCCATTTCCCTTTCAGCAGGGAGGGCCCCGTAGAGTGGCAAGGCGGTGGGGAGCAGATGGGAAGGAGAGGCCTTTAGTGTGCTGGGTACTGGGCAGGCCTTGCTGTTGCTCCCGGAGAGGGGAGCCTTGGGGGACACTGTAGGGCTGGGAATCAGAGCCCTGACTTTCTGACTCAGTTTTTTCTCTGTCTAGCCTGCCGCCGCACCCTCCCCCACAATGCCTGGGTTTCCCCAGATGCTCTGGGGGTCAGCGCCCAGGGCCTGGGCTATCAGGCTGATTGGTGTGGGTTGGTCTCTGCTGAAGATGACCCCCTCCCAGCAGTGGAAGGAAGAGCCCATTTCCCAACAGTGCAGAGGCTGGGGGTGTGGGCGGGGCGGGAGTGGCCCCCAGGCCCATTGTGTGGGCTCGATAAAGTACGGAAGCTGAGGTTAGAATGGGAGGAAGCCCAGCGCCTGTGGCCCTTTCCCACGGGTGGGGGCTTCGGGCACTGCCTAGCCCGCCAGAGTAAACGCAGCAGTAGGCACACCGTTGCCGCAGTGGGAACACTCACTGAGCAATGACCTGGGCAGCCCTCATTACAGAGAGCCCCGGCATCGCGCCCCAGGGGCCGAGACTTCATAGTGGTGACTCTCCCGACAGCCAGGAGGCTGTCACCCCACCTATGCTGTAGCTAATGAAGCTGAAGCTGGAAGGCTAAGAAACTCGTCCAGAGTCAGCGGAAATAGGACCAGTACCTGCTTCCTGCAAACTGGAGCTCTGGAGTCCCCACCATAGATGGGTGTGTGCCTGTGTGTGCACGTACACACCCGTGTTTACAATCCTGGCAGGGCAGTCTTCTCAGGAAGGAGGTGGCACTTCCCCAAGTCTTTTACTGAAAACATTTAAAATGTGCCCGATCCTTACATTGGAGTAGCAGCATCCTCTGGTGGAGAGATGCGGGCTTTAAATACACATACCCTTAGAGTCCCGCTGTCACTTCAACTCCGGGTATCTTTGGGCAAGTGCCTTTACTTCTCTGAACCTCCGTTTGCTATATGGACTTACAATGAAGATTAATGAGATAGCACAGAGGGATGCTCTGTGCCCATCCCATATGCCCATCCCAAATGCCCATCCCATATGCCCATACAGTATGAATTCATCCTTCCTTCCTTCCTTCCTTCCATCCATCCGTCCTTGCATGGGTGTGTATTCCACCGATGCTAGTAGCTCCCCCTGCTGGCTATATCTGGAATAAGGCTACTTTTCTTTCCAGAATTAAGGCCACTTTAAGAATTAGCCCATCTTTATTTTACAAATGAGGAAACCCGAGGCCCATGGTGGGGCTCCTGAGGAGTCAGAGCTGAGATCCACACCGGGTGGTATTTTGTCTTGTCTTGGGGCGTAGTGTCTATACCTCTCCCATCTTGGAGCATTTCCTGGGCTCCTGCTCTAGAGTGGCACTGTTGGGACCTTGGATTTCCACTGGAGGAAGGGGACAAGTACCAGCAGGGCAAGGGAAACAGAGGACAGCCCTGGTAGAGACGGTGGGAATCTGGAGTGGTCTGGAGAACAGGAGTGGAAGACTGGGGGGAAGAGGAGAGAGGGCATTCCGGGAAGGGGACATGGCACCAGGAAAGGGGAGGGGAGAGAGAGGTGGGGGAGGTGCAGTGTGCACCGCAAGGGGGCGGTGGGGGGATCCAGCTGCAAGCTGGGATTCAGGCAGCAAGGGCCTCCAGACTCATTGTTCCCAGTCTGCTTTCCCTCTCTTGATGCTTCCATTCATTTGACAAATATTTGCTGAGCTCCTAGTCATGAGAGTGAGATGCTCACGTAGTGAGGGGGACCCAGGCAGACAGAGGCCTTGCTTGTGAGAACTCACAGTCAAGCAGCGGGGACAGATTTAGAAAAAGCTCTTTCGAAAGTGGCGGGGTGTAAGGGGGCACGGCCTTAGATCTAAGGGTCTGGGAGTGCTCCCTAGGTGAGGAGGAATTAAAGCACCTTACCTGAGGCTGGGTTGTAAAGGGAGAAGGGAGGGTCACAAAAGCATCCCCCGCGGAAGGTACAGCACAGGTAAAGGCCTGAGGTGACAGGGCAGGTCAGGCAAAGACCTTCCATCTGGCTGGAGGGCAGGGTCAAGGAGAGTGCTGGAGCAGGGGTCAGGCTGAGAGATACATGAAGGGGTTGGAACTGATGTTCAAACGCAGCTTTCTGCCCAGATCCCAAGACAGCAGACCGTGTGTATCATGTCACGGAGTTTGGGTGTTACCCTGGGGGCACTGGGGAGCCATGGAAGACTTTAGGCAGAAGAGGTTCTCTCTGGCCTGTAGGACAATTCACGGTCCACCCTACTGACCAATCCCAGGTCTCTGCCAAACCTCAGAAGCCTGAGTTAGTCATGAGGATCTCAATTTCGAAATTAAGAAATCGAGGCTCACGGAGGGATGGTGACTGGCCGAGTCACACGGCAGAACCCCTCCTGGAGCCCCTGCGCTCCGGTCTGCGCTTCTGCCTGCAGCTAGCTATCTGTCTCCAGATCAGCCATCCCTGCTCTGTCTTCGGCTTCTCCCTCGCAAACCAGTCTCCTCCTTACACCGGGCAGAGACCCCTTTGGCTGGGGGATCTGCTGAGCGAACCACACTTCATGGACAGACTGTTCCCAGTAACGGGCCTCCCTGTCCCTCGCCTGAGGGGTAGGAGCTATGCAGGAGAGGGGGTGGGCCTGTTTGGAGGCACCGTTGGGTCCCTAAGCCCCTCTTTGCTCAGGCAGCAGCCTTCGATGCCCAGGCTATAAAGGGTCTGTCTTTCTTCCACAGATGAGTGGGGCTGACGCGGTTGGAGATGATGATGAAGCCTCTCGGAAGAGAAAAAGCAAAAACCTGTACGTTGGAAAGTTCCCTGTCCTCAACCTTGCAGTCAGGGAGGCACCCCATGCACCCATCCTTCCTCCTCGGTCCTCGGGTTTGTCTCTCCTCCAGGGGTACGGGTGGGGAGAAGGGGCTGTGTCAGTCCTGCCCTAGACCACCAGTGAACAGCAAGATCTTTTAAGACTTGCCCGTGGCCCCGGGGTGGGGTCACTAGGGTCCTGGGCATCTGTCCCTGCCCTCAGCATTCATGCAGAGCGAGGCAACGTGTTGATTCAGTACCTGGAAGCCCCAGGGAACCAAGCAGAGGCAACCAGCCAGGTTGTCCTGGCCCTGGCCCAGCCTCTTGAGACAAGCAGTGGCTAAATGATCTTGACGAGTGCTTTGCGCCCTCTGGGGAAGGACACGGGATTCCCTCTTTCTCCTCTTGAGCTCTCGAAGGCTCGCAGTCTTTGGCATTGCCAGGAGGTGGCACTGCTGGTCCGGGTAGTGCATCCCACCCTCCCAGCCTTTTTGGCCCTGAGTCTGGGGCCTTATGCACCTGGTTTGGACGTTTATTAGAGGTGCCAAATAAATGAACAGGGCGTGTGTGGGTTCTCCTTAGGTGTCCTTGTATACCTGGGCCCAAGGCCCTGGAGACTAGGGGCCGGATGGAGAGGAGGCCATGGTGAGCCCCCGCCTCCCCTCCAGGCTGTAGAGTACCCACCATTACTTGCCAGTCGGGCCTGGGGGAGGAGAACAGGAGTCTTCCCAGACGCCTCCTACAGCCATTTCCCTGGCCCCTGTTTTGGCTAGCATCCACTCCTCTAGAAACTCTTTCTCCCTCAGCTCCTCTGCCCTCTCCAGGTTCCTGTGGCAACTATAGGCTGCTCTCCCTCTGCAGCCAGGAGCCGTCCTGCCTTCTAGGGAAGGTGACATGCTCCAAAAATAGCCCTTTGCACTATCGCTGGGTCCAGGTATCACCAAAGCGGTCACTCCCAGGGGTGCAGCAGTGGGGGGCCGTGGAGGGTGGGCACCTGGGGAGCTGGAGCTCTCCCGGGCCGGGCCCAACTCTAGCCTCGCTTCAGGATGGGTTCGGCCTTTCGAATGCCTGAAGCTCACGTTCTTAAAAGCTTCATCAAGGACCCTTAAAATCTGGGGTGATAATAAAAATAACTAATGTTTGTTGTGCCAGGCACTGTTCTATGTGCATTCCATAAATTGTATAATTTAATCTTTACCGTTATTTTATTTTACATTTCCTTTTTTCTCTCACATACCCTATTTGCCCAACGAGTAAACCGAAGCAGAAAGAAGTTACTTGTCTCCGGTCGCGCAGCAAGCATGCGGCAGTATGGAGATCGGATACTGGAGTGCTGGCTCTGAGAGTATAAATACAAATATATGTATTTTTTCTCTCAGAACCTGTTCTGTTGAAGCTCAGTGTAGGCTATTCTGAAGGAGGTTTGCCGAAGCCCTGCTAGGTAGGCTTTGAGCCCCTCGTGATGAGAGTCCTTTCCCCAGAAGCCACTCATTCCATCTCTTCATGGCTCTGATTGGAGAAACGTGCTCCTTTAGCTTCCTCTTGTGGGTCGCTGTTCTGCCTTCTGGACCCACAGGGGAACACCTGGGGCCTGTCTGAGCTCTGCCATCCTGTCAGATGCTAAGCCCCAGGAAGTCCGATGCTGACGGCCCAGTCACCCTTGGGCATTCCAAGGGCCCCAGTCCTCACCCAGAGGACTGCCCATCCCTGGTCTCCTCGGCCTTAGCTCATTGGCTTGGACCTTCTAGAGCAGGGTCTCCATCCCTGGGCAGCTGCCCCAGACATGCAGGACAGGATATCTGGGCACTTTTGCTTCAGGCAATGTGCTAACACTTTATGTGCATTTTCTGCTTGCTTCTCAGAACAGGCCCAGGAGGGGTTGGATGGTTGGGAAAATTTGACGTTCTGAGAGGTGAGGTGGCTAGACCAGGAGCCCACAGTTGGCTGCTGCTGGAGCTGGGATTTGAACTCCAGGCCCCCTGGCTCTAGAGCCTCACACTTAACCTCCACAGGGTACCGCCTCCTTCACTGACTCACCCAGGGCGTCCCAGAGGTCTTAATGCCGCTTTAAGCCCGAATAACTTCAGAAGCATAAATACTACAAATTCGACAAACACCCATGTGAAAGTTGAATTATTCAGATTTCTTTTACACTTGCTTAGCTTTGTGATTTTGCCAACACATTTTGGATTTTTAACTTTGGTTACAGTCAGCGGTTTTTATCTTTAATCGGAAGAACAGAGACCAAAACTTAAGAATAAAAAAATGTGTCATTCAAAAACCACAAAACTCAGTGTGCATTAAAAAATTGCATAATTAAAATTCCAAATGACGTTTTGGAAAGGTTATAGGACTTGTACTCCTGCAGTTCTCTGAGCTCAGACTTGTGTGAACTCGGACTTGTGGGACGCCGTACATACTCATGGATGCGTGTTTCCAAAGCCAATGACAGGCCCAGGCCTACTGCCAGGAGCTATCCTGGAGCTGCCCAGGGTAGGGGGTCTAGAGACAAGGGGAACAAATGTGGCCATGGGGCATTTAACCCCTTTCTGGCCACCAGCTTTGCCCAGTCCTGAAAAGGGCTGCCTCCTGGGGGAGTGGCAAGGCTAAAAAATGCTTCCTAGCTAAAAATAGCCACTCCTGCCACCCTGGTGGGCAGAGCCCTCCCCCCTTCCCTCCCAGCAATTTGCTGACTTGTTTTCTCCTCCTCCCCCTGGCGCTGCCATGGCAACGGAGAGGCCGGTCACAAATAACTGGGCCTGGCTTTTTGCCGGGCAGGCCCCAGAGGCCGCCCCTTGCGGACACTTGCCCCTTTCACGGGCTCCCTCTCTGGGTTGGCCAGGAGGGATATTTTCCTCCTCCCTCCCCCTTCATACCCCCCTCATCCTGGTCCCTCCCATTTCCTGGCTCCTCCTGTCTGAGTCCCAGCCCGGCTTGTGCCTGGGAGCCCCAGTCATCCGGTGGGGATCCCAGCAATCGCTCGGCTGCAGCACGCGCCGGCTGCTGCCTGCCACCCCGGGACGCAGGGTGAGGAGCTGGGGGTGCTCCCTGCAGACCGTCCCAGGCCCCAAGGTGGGAGGCCCTACAGAGATGCTCCGAGGCATGTACCTCACACGCAACGGGAACCTACAGAGGCGGCACACGATGAAGGAGTAGGTGTCTCCCCTCCACTGCGCGCAACCTTCCCACCCTGAGGTTGCAGGGGCTGAGCGTGCCAGGCTGACCGACCCCCCTTCTCTGCTTCTGCCCCCAGAGCCAAGGACATGAAGAACAAGCTGGGCATCTTCAGGCGAAGGAACGAGTCCCCTGGGGCCCAACCAGCGGGCAAGGCAGACAAAATGGTGAAGTCATTCAAGTAGGTCCTTTCTGCATCCCTGGGACCCCTCAGGCACCCACTGGTCCCCAGGGGAGCAGGGCTGGTGGTGGGGTTAAATGGAAAGGTGGGGGGTTTTTTTGGCTTGTTCTGGCTGTGGGTTAGACGGAGGCTCTCTTTGAGGGAGGCTGGTACCTGGCAAGCAGCAGCCCTCATGGGGAACGGCTGCCGAGCAGGGGCAGAGGTGGGACCGAGAAGGGATGCTGGTCCAGAGAGAGAGGCTGAGCCCCCTTCTGGGCACCCCCCCTCCACTGGACTCAGCCACTGCCCAGGCCAAGGGCAGCTAACAGAGACCCCCACCCCTCTAGCCCCCACCACTGCACTTCCCCAAACCTCATGGTGCCTCACTCTGCCCCTTCCCTCACCCCTCAGGCCCACCTCAGAGGAAGCCCTCAAATGGGGGGAGTCCTTGGAGAAGCTGCTGCTTCACAAATGTAAGTGGGGGCCGGCTCCCCTCCCTGTGTGATCTCCCCCTTCCCCCTTCCCTTTCCTTCTCTCCCAGACCCAGAGAGCGTGGCTGGTCCCAGAGGGGTTGCCTTTCCCTCTTTCCTGGGTCCCATCAGGTGTCCCTCTGTTGAGAGAGGCTGGGGCCCTTGGGCTGGCCTTGGAGCCGGCTTCTGCCAGCCCCTCCCTGTCCCTGGGAGCTGGCACTGCCTGCAGGAGGCCACTGGGACCTGTGCGCTCAGACCCAGAGATTCCCAGAATAACAATAAACATTTCCATGTACTGAGGGCTTCCACTGGGTCAAATGTGCCCCGCGTCTCATGGGCAGGATCCCTCTGGTCCTCACAGGGCTCCAGGAGATAGTCTCATGACCCCCATTTTACAGATAGGGGAACTGAGGCACACACATGGGCGAGACATGGCCAAGACCCACAGAGAGGCTGTGCAGGGGGTGGGTCCACATCTCGGGGCTCCTGGCTCTCCAAAATGGTTATTTTACTAAGCTCCCCACATCTGCACCCTAAAAGGCCCCTAGAGGGGAGGCTGTCCAGAGGGCAGAAGGGGCTGGTTCTGCCTCTCATCCCAAGGCCTGGGCTTCTGTCACAGATGGCTTAGCAGTGTTCCAGGCCTTCCTTCGCACCGAGTTTAGTGAGGAGAACCTCGAATTCTGGCTGGCTTGTGAGGACTTCAAGAAGGTCAAGTCACAGTCCAAGATGACAGCCAAGGCCAAGAAGATCTTCGCTGAGTACATCGCCATCCAGGCCTGCAAGGAGGTAAGGCCGCGGGCTGGGCCCTCAGGTCCCCACGCCCCACCCCCAGCTCCACTGACCTCTCATGCCACAGGTACGTGGCAGCCTCAACGAGGAGCCCAGGAAGGGGAGAGGCCAGAGTGACTCTTGGGGACCGTGTGTCTAGGGTGGAGAGGAAGCAAGCTGGGGCCCTGGGAAAAACAGAAATCCATCAGTAACAGAAATGGCTACCATTGAGGCATGGGCTGCTGGGCACCCACCAAGCCCTTTATGGATGCACTCTTTTATTGGATCCTCACGACAACCCGTAAAATGGGATTATTATTATCTGCATTTTAAAAACGAGGAGATGGTCTCGGAGAGCCCAGGTTGGAGTCACTACCATCTAGTGAGTGCTTACTGAGGGCCAGGCCCTGGGGACGGAGTCCCAGGGGATGACCTGTGGACTGACTCCCTATCTGCTTACCATGGATGTGTAATCTGTGGCACTCTTAGAAGAGTATACCATCCTTCCTAGCCTACAGATGTGACAGTGGGCCTCAGAGCACTTAGGCGGTCTGTTTGGGGCTACATGCCTCCGTCCAGCCCTGCTGGGATTCCAACCAGGCACAAGTGGTCTTTCCAGGCCCTGTAAACTCTCCACCCTCCAGTGAGGGACCGAGCCAGGACTCGAACCGCTGCCCCGAGGGTCTCCACTCTATGACTTAAGATGGGGAGCAGAAGGGCTCAGAAGTGAAGGGCCCCATTCCTGGCCCCCCCCACCCCCAGTTCAGCCCCCTGCAGGTGAACCTGACCCTTACTGCCCTCTGCCCACCACAGGTCAACCTGGACTCCTACACGCGGGAGCACACCAAGGTCAACCTGCAGAGTGTCACCCGCGGCTGCTTCGATCTGGCGCAGAAGCGCATCTTCGGGCTCATGGAAAAGGACTCCTATCCGCGCTTCCTCCGCTCTGACCTCTACCTGGACCTCATTAACCAGAAGAAGATGAGTCCCCCACTCTAGGGGCTGCCAGGGTAGAGTTCCGTGTTCACACCAAGTGGGCTGGGCCCCCTTCCCACCTGCCTCTCTCCCTCTGCGACGGAGGGGGCAAGCGAGCCCCTGGAGGCTGCGTCTCCGGACGGACAGACAGATGGACATTCGGATGAGCAGCCTGGAGGAAAAGGACTGGCCCTGTTGGGTCCCCACTGGCCTGGTACGAGGGGACCCAAGGGCCCTGGCAGGTCAGGGGCCCCGGCTGAGCCGGATCTGGAGCTGCTGCTCCATGCTGTGTAGACTCAGCAATGACCAAGTTCCTTAAAGAACTGGCTGATGGGGCAGGAGGCCTAGTTGTGGGCTCCAGGGCTCTCCAGGGTGGGGAGTGCGCTGGGGCTCGCAGCTCAGACCCACCCCCACCTTGAGTTTTATTTATTTAAACAGTAGTCGGATGCTTGGCACGTCGTCCTGTAATAGGAAATTTTTGCCTCATCGGTTTTCCTAATTTACAAGTGCAATATTTTAACCAACGCCTTGTGAAAAGCCACCTCGCCGAGAGGGTGGACACCACTTTGCAGTTTCAGGGGATTTGCTGGTCCCAGGCACCAGGGGCGGGTGGCTGGGCCTCCCGGACTGATGAGGCCTGGAGGGGCGGATGCTGCGTGTGACCTCGCACAGAAATCCCGCACCCCCCACAGAGGGAGGTGCCCCTCGGGGGCCCTGGGAAAGCGTGGCCCCCTCAGACCACACAGTAGCCGAGCTCTGGAGCAAATAAAAGGCCTGTGTTATTTCTCATTGTTGACCCTTTCTGTGTGTTCCTGGGTTTGAGCTCTCCCAAGGTTGGCTGGGGCGCAGGGTGGGGGGGTCAGTGGGCCGCTTCTCTCTTGCTGTCACCCGCCTCCCAACCCGGAGCTACACACACGATACCCTGGGGCTCAGGCTCCTAGGCAATCTGTCATGCTTGTTCCGTGTAGCCTCTTATCTTCCCCACCAGCCTGGGAGGCAGAGGTTATGCCCATTTCACAGATTGGGAGAGCGAAGCACAGACAGGGTGGGTGACTCGGCCAGGGTCATATGACTGGCAAGTGGCAGAGACAGGGTTCTGCCTAAGCCCCACTGGCTTCCAAGCCTGTACTCTGGATTGCTGTCCCCTGCTTGCTACAGGCAGAGTCCTAGCTTGGCTTCCCACTGGCTACATTTCTTTCATTCTTCTGCCCACGGCACCCTGAGATTCTAGCAGGACTTTCAGGTGACACAGGACTGGTTGGTGGAGGTGGACAAGGCCAGACTCTCAGGCTGCAGATGGGTGGGCCCATGGATGCTGGTCAGAAGGAAGGAAGAGCCAGGCAGGTGACAAGGAGTAGGGCTTACAGAGAATCCCTCCCTCTCCCTGGAGAAGGCTTCCCACTCTGTGCCTAACCGGAGATGCAAATTTAGGCAAGGCCTGGTCCAAAGTCATGTTTCCCAGGAGGCTCCGGACCACTGACCTGGAGGGCGTAGAAGAGAGCCTGGAGCCCAGGCCAAGCTGATGCCAGAGCTGGACCCCGGTCCCCCCACATGCAGCATGCCAGTGTCTGGGGGTCAGGGGCCTGGGCATCGCCTGGAGTGGGACCTGACCCAGCTGGGCTGACTTCCGTGACACTGGGTGGAGTTGGTGCAGGAGGGGCTGGGCTCCGTCTCCCTGGATCTTGTTCCTTACCTGGGGTCCTGGGTTCGGGTCTGCCCGCCATGACTTGTAAAGGCAAAGGACATGGGGCTTTGTAGACGCTCGCCTCTGTGCCTCCCCTCACTGTTTGCCCTGGAGGCCCAACCTAGGGCCAGGCATACAGTATGTGCTCAATATGTGTTACAGCCTTTTTTGTTAGCACTGGAGTGTGAGCTCTTCCAGGAGTGGGGCTGGGTCTGGCGCTGCCCCTGGCCTGAGCCCTGCTGGGCCTTGTAATCAGTGAAGGACTTTCCCACCACGGAGCCACCAGAGCCTCGATGAGGCTGGAGGGACAGCGGGGGGCAGAGAAGTGCCCCTAATTCAGAAACAAGGGCACCTCGCAGGGGTCATCCAGGCCTGAGAAGTGGGGACCTGAGAGCTGGGAAAACGGACCCAGAGGGGACCACAATACCATTCCTGTTCCTTCCAAAATGGCTAGTGGCAGAGAAGGCGGTGGAGCTCAGAACTTGAGTCCCAGCCTGGCCCGGCCTCTCTGTGATGTCTTCCCCTCCGAGGAGACACTGTGGGCCTGAAGAGGCTCACCTTGCCCTTTCTTCAGGTGCCAGGGATTTAGCCTTGAGCCAAGCCCTTCACCTTCCCGCCCCCCACGTTGCCACGGAAACCAAAGTCTTGCAGAGCCAAGTCAGGCAGATGGAATTTCCATTTTGGAAGGCCCCCACTGCCGGGTTTCCATTACTCACACTGGGTCCCCTGGCCCAGAGTGGCTTTGGTTGTGTTGAGCAGCTGGAGAGCAGATTGGAGAGGTGCCGGGATCCTCCTGGGCCCTGCCTGGGCTCCCTGGGGACCTTGGCTAGAGCCCTTCTCCTCGCTGAGGCCTCAGTCCTGTCACATATACAGTGGCTGGACTGCTCCCCATTTTCTTTTTTTTTTTTAAACAAGGAAGGAGCAGCCCCCTTGTGCTCTGTCTGGCAATCCCAGGCTGGTCAGTGTAGGATCTGATGGCTGTGAGGTCCTCCTGTCCAGGTCCCTTCCCATTCTACAGATGGGAAGACTGAGGCAGAGGGAGGGAAGCAGCATGGCATAGAGGTGAAAGGCTGGCTCCACTGTCTCTGACAAAATCACATTACCTCTCTTCGCCTCAGTTTTGTCATCTGTAAATGGTACTTACTGGCACCTTTCCCAGAGCTTTGGTGACTAAGTGAGGTTGTGTGGGCAGTGAATTTAGCCCTGCACCAGCTGCCGTTAGTGACCTCATCACACAGGGTCACAGGGAGGTGGAAAGCTTGTGCTCAAGTGGTCCAGGCCTGGGCTCTACCCTGATCGCTGTGGACGGAGAGCCTCTAGACTCAGTCCCCAGCTCCCTGTCCTTCCAGGAACATTTCGCTAGAGGACAAAGCCAGCCTGTTCCAGGGAGTGTCAGAAACAGCCTGTCCTTGCACCACTGCCCAGTCAGCCTGGCTGGGAGCAGTTGGGGTCAGCTTGCAAATAGGGTGTGAAGGGTTGAAAGGGGAGAGGGCATGGCTGTGGCGCTCGGTTGGATGCCAGTGGGAGGGGACTCAGCACTGGCCTGCCTGTGCCAAACTTTGACTCCTTGTTAGCTGGGCTGGTCCAGTCCCTCACGTTCTTGGCCTCTTGGCTTGGCTTGGGGCAGATACGGGCTCCCAGACTCTCTAGCCTGGAAGAGACTACCTGATCTAAACTTCTGTCTTGTGCTTGGGTCCCTTCTTGTGTTCCTGCTTACATCTCTCCTGTGACAGGAAGCTCATTCTCTCCCAAGGTATCTCAGGAGGGCCTGGGAGCCTCTGGGGGCTCTAAAACTCTTTCCCTGTGAAATCAGGATCCTGGGGTGGGGTGGGGTGAGGGGGACAGGTTAGCAGTAGCCCCTATGGGTCTCCCACCTAGGTAGCCCCCTACAGGCTCCCTGATTCTCTGGTTTCACTCCTCTCTTCTCCGCCTACCCACCCCAGACTCCTCTGTGCTCCTCACCCCCATGTCCCTGCCTGGCTCCTCTGCTCCCTTTGCCTACTGTCCCCTCCCTAGGTCCCTCTCACTGACATCCTACTCTAGAAAGTCTCCCTGATTCACCCCTCTGCCCCAGCCTCTCCCTCAGGGCTCTCTGGCCCTCCGGAAACAAATCCCAGGGCCGCAGACAAGGACTCTTGTTTTGCTTACCATCGGCAACATCTGTGAAACATCTGACTCTGCCTAGCCTCCTCCTGGCAGGGCTGGACAGGAGGAAAGGGGGTACCCTGGGCCCCCTGCTGCCAGGGTACTCCTTCCTTGGGTTGGAGAAAACAGTGGGAACGAGGAAGAGCTTCAGGGCTGGTCTAGGCCTGCTCAGCAGAGATGGGAGTGTGGCTTCAGGGAGGGCAGGGCCAGTTGCTGATAAAAGGTCTGTACTACCGGGGCATCAGGGTGGCTCAGTCGCTAGGCACCTGCCTTCAGTTCAGATCATGATCCCAGCGTGCTGGGATCGAGCCCCACGTCGGGCTCCCTGCTCAGCGGGGAGCCTGTTTCTCCCTCCCCAGCTCCCCTGTGCTTGTGTTCCCTCTCTTGGTATCTCTCTCTGTTATAAATAAATAAAATCTTAAAAAAAAAAAATATTGTTGCTACAGCCACACAAAGGCACGCACCAAGGGCATTCCATGCCTTATCTCCATCAGTCCTCGCAGCAGGCCTGGAGAGGTGCTGAGTGTTGTGCTCTCTTTACCAGTGAGAAAGTTCACGTTCAGGGAAAGTGGAAGAGTATGCTGTGGCTGAGCAGAGACTGGGACTCCAATCCCTAACATCCAGGCGGCCTCGCCTCCAGCCGCTCAGAGGGAATTAGTGGAGAGCACAGGTTCTCCTGGGTCTCCAGGGTGAGCTTTTCTAAGGAAGGTCATGAACTTCAGCATGCGGGGATGTGTGCTCCTGGGCCGAATCTCAGTTCTCAGTAGCTTTTGATAAATTGCCTTACTTATCCGAGCCTCAGTCATGTCACCTATAGAATGGGAATAATCCCACCTGATAGGTCTCGGGTAGACTCGGTGAGATAAGAAATAGGTATAAACCTCAACACAGGGCCAGCCTCAGAGGGGGTGCGCCATGGAGGGGCAGACGGGGAGGTCTGGGGCTATCACCAAGCATCCAAGGTGAGTTCAGGCCAAGCAAGCAGCTGGCCAGAGGAAGCCGCCCCCGCATTGGCTCCACAGCCAGTTTCTAAGACAAGGCCACCAGGGGCTCAAGGACAAGGGCGGAGCCCCAGGAGGGTGGGATTGAGCTCCAGGCCTCGGGGGTTCAGCAGAGTCCTGCTTGCTGTTTCAGGGACGCCTGACCATAGCACCCGTGCTGTCAGGCAGCCGCCTAGCTCTCAGATTCGTCCCAAACCTGCGCGTGATCTTGGATGAGGCCCCTCCCTTCTCTTGTTGGTTTCTTCTAGAAAACAAGGAGAACCAAGCTTGCTTTCTGTCTGAGGACCTTCCGAAAGGGCAGATGGTGCTTTGTGTGATGTGAGGCGCTGGGATCCAGGCCAGGTGTGTCTGCATAAGCGGGGTGTGTGTGTGTGTGTGTGTGTGTGTGTGTGTGTGTGTGTTGTGTGTTGTTAGGACTAAAAAGAGAGTTTCAGCTCCTTCCCCAAATGACTGGAGGGGCCTCGGGACACGGCCTTGCCTGTCCCTTCGTCAGGCTGGACCAAGGAAGGATGCGCTGGTTATTCACATACTTGCTCCTCTGAGGTAAAGCCCGCACCTCCCTGACCTCTGCTACAAACCACCACCCCACCCCCCCGACCAAGCCCAGGCTGAGCAGACCCTTCCAGGCGCCGAGCTTAGTTTGCAAAGGCAAAGCTGACCGTCCCTGGACTTGTGGGAAGGAAACCCACACCCACCGTCTGCTTCTGCTGCCAATTTGCGGTAAGTCCCTTCCCTCACTGGGCCTCACTTGGCCCATCTGAGAAATGGGTGATGGGGGGGTGCTTTCCAGGTTCTCTCGAGGAGCCTTTTGGTTCTGACTGCTTAGGTTGCGTTCACTTCTCCCTCTTGAGCGCTCTTGCTGCAAGGACTGGCTCGCTCCGTGGAGTCTGTCCCTTGCAACGTAGTGGGGGATGGTGACGAGGAGCGCGGGCTTCAGAGGCTGACCGACCGGAACTCGAGTCCAGGCTCAGACACTTACTCACTGTGTGGCCATGGACAAGTCACGTCTCTCTGAGCCACTGTGTCCTTATCGAGAAAGAGGGGATACTAACGGTTCTCACTAGTAGGGTCGTTGTAGAGAATGAAACAGGCTGTGAGCTCCCTGCCTGGTCCTTCAATACACCACGCTCCCTCTCTGGGTTCAGATCTGCTCTGGGCAGAAGGGTCAGCGTCTCTCCAGGGAAAGGTCTCACTGAAATGGAAGCGGTTTGGGTTTTCTGTTTCATTTTTAATTTCGAAATAATTATATGTTCACAGGAAACTGCAAAGAAATGTCCCATGTCCCCTTCACCTAGTTTCCCGCAGTAGCTACGTCTCCCATAGTTATAGTACAATCTCCAAACCAAAATCGGACATTGGAACAGTGTGTGTTTCTATGTTCTTTTGTTACATGTGTCGATTATGGAACCACTATGGAAATGGAAACACAGAACCGTGTCACCACAAAGCTCTGCCTGGATACTCGTTTAGTCACACCCATCCCCCATGCCCCCATCCCCGTGCCTTTGCAACCACTCATCTCCTCTTCAGCTCTATAATTTTGTCATTTTAAGAATGTTATATAAATGGAAGCATGCACTATGTGACCTTTCGAGATTGTCTTTCTGCACGCATCATAATACCCTCGAGATCCGTCCAAGTTGTAGTGTGGACCAACAGTTCGATTCTGTTTATTGCTGAGTTGTGTTCTGTGGTATGGAGATACCGCAGCTCGTTTCGCCATTCACTTCTTTTTTTTTCAAGGTTTTTTTTTTTTTTTTTTTTTTTTTGTCAAAGAGAGAGGGGAGAGCATGAGCAGGGGGAGTGGCAGGCAGAGGGAAGAGCAGGCTCCCCGCTGAGCAAGGAGGCCGATGCTGGACTCCATCCCAGGACTCTGGGATTATGACCTGAGCCGAAGGCAGGACCTAACTGACTGAGCCACCCAGATGCCCCAACCAATCACTTATAGAAGGACATTTTGGCTATTCCCAGTTTCCAAATGAAACTGCCATGGGAAGCTGTGTAGAGAGTTTTGTGCGGACTCAAGTTTTCATTTCTCCGGAATAAATGTCCAGCAGTGCAATTGCTGGGTCGTACAGGAAGTATAAGTTGAATTCTAAGAACTGCCTCACTGTCTTCCCAAGCTGCTGCACAGTGAGAGATACAGCTTCTCAGCCACCTTGCTAGCATTTAATGTTGCTTCTTTGTTTTTTACTGTAGCTCTTCCAATAGGTGTGGGGTGCGATCTCTTCAGGTTTTAATTTGTGTTTCCCTAATGACTAGCGTGACTAGTGACATTGGGCGTCTCCCCGTGTACTCTCCATCTGCGTATCCTCTTTGGTGAAATGTCTCTTTACGTCCCTGGCTCATTTTCTAGAGTGTTTGCATTTTCTACCTTTTTGAGTTTGAAGGTACTTTATATATTCGGTGAATGAATCCTTTGTCATGTATGTGATTTGCAAATCATTTCTTTGGGTCTGCAGCTTGTCTTTCCATGTTCCTAATGCATCTTTTGCAAAGCAAAAGTTTTTTAATGTTGACCAAGTTCGATTTATCACTTTTTTCTTTTTCTCTTTCTTTTTTTTTTTTTTTTTTTTTATTTTTTTAAATTTTTTATTTTTAGGTATTTTTTACACCCATCGTGGGGCTTGAACTCACAACCCTGAGATCAAGAGTCACATGCTCCTCCGACTGAGTCAGCCAGGTACCCCCCCTTTTTTCTTTGTTTTTTTTTTTTTTTTCATTTCTTTTTATTCTCTTCTCTTCTCTTTTTTTTCTCTTTATTTTGTTGTTGAGATTATAGTTTTCTCACTTTTTTTTTTCTTTTAGATCATGTTTTGGGTGTTATGTCCCGGAACTTTTCACCAATCCCTAGGTCTAAAGATTTTCTCTGGGGCGCCTGGGTAGCTCAGGGGGTTAAGCCTCTGCCTTCAGCTCAGGTCCTGATCCCAGGGTCCTGGAATCGAGCCCTGCATTGGGCTCTCTCCTCAGCAGGGAGCCTGTTTCCTCTTCTCTCTGCTTGCCTCTCTGCCTACTTGTGATCTCTCTCTCTCTGTCAAATAAATAAATAAAATATTTAAAAAAAAAATATTTTCTCCCACACATTTTATAGTTTTACCTTTTAATCTATAGTCCCCCATTAATTTTTGTGGAAGATGTGAAGTTGAAATTGGGATTCTTGGTTTGTTTCTTGTTTTGGGGTTTTTTTGAGGGAGGGCACAGGGATGTCCATTTGCTTTAGCACCATTTGTTGGAAAGTCTATCCTTCATCTACTGAGTTGTTTTTTTAAAAACCCCAGCTTTATTGAGATGTAACCACACATCATGTAATCTACCTATTTAAAGTGTGCAACTCAATGGTTTTTAGTATTTTCACAGAGCTGTTCAACCATCACCACAATCAATTTTAGAACATTTTTATCACCCCCTAAAAAATCTCCATACCTATTAGTGGTCACTCCCTTCTCTCTGTCCCTACCTTCCCAGCTTTGGGCAACCACTAATCTACTTTCTGCCTCTACAATTTGCCTATTCTGGACATTTCATGTAAATGAAATCATACAATATGTGGTCTTTTCTGTCTGGCTTCTTTGACTTGGCGTAACATTTTCAAGGTTTATCCTGTGATATGGACCAGTCCTTCTTTTCTTTGTACTGCCTGGTGATATTCTATTGTATCAATGTAACAGACCACATGTAATCATAGACTGCATTGTATTTATCCATTTGTCGGTTGATGGGCCTTCAAGTCATTTCTGCTCTTCGGTTATTATGAATAGTGCTGCTATGAACATCCATGTGCAAGGTTTTGGGTGGACCTTGTGTGTTTTCAGTTCTCTCGGGTGTATATGTAGGTGTAGAGTCCTAAGCACATTGCCGAGTTGTAAACAAACCCTATATGCTTAACCTTTGGAGGAACTGCGTTCCAGCCTTCACCGTGTACTCCCAACCAGCAGTATGTGAGGCCTCCGATCTCTCCACATTTTTAGTAAATGCTTGTTATAATGTCTTTTTTAGTTCAGCCACCTTGTGTGTATAAAGTGTTATCATTAAATTGCTTTTGCAAAAAAATCAGTTGGCTATACTTCTAGGGGTCTATTTCTTGCTTCTCTATTCTGTTCCATTGATCAGTGTTTCTGACCTTCCCCCAATGCTGTATGATCTTGATTACTGTAGCTATACAATAAATCTTGAAATCAGTAGACTGATTTTCCCATTTTATTCTTTTTTTTTTTTTTTAATTGTTTTACCTCCTCTAGTTCCTTTGCCTTTCTATATGAATTTTAGGGTAATCTTGCCTCGTCTACAAAAAGTCTTCCTGAGATCTTTTTTTGAAGATTTTTATTTATTTATTTGACAGACAGAGATCACAAGTAGGCAGAGAGGCAGGCAGAGAGAGAGAAGGAAGCAGGCTTCCCGTTGAGCAGAGAACCAGACCTGGGACTCAATCCCAGGACCCTGGGATCATGAATGAGCCAAAGGCAGAGGCTTTAACCCAATAAGCCACCCAGGCGCCCCAGTCTTCCTGAGAGCTTAAGAGTAATTGTGTTAAACCTGTATTTCAATTTGTGCAATATTCCAATTCACGAGCCTGCCATGTCTCTCCATTTATTTAGATCTGCTTCGATTTCTTTCCATCAGCATACTGTCGTTCGCAGCATACAAGTCCCATTTTGTTAGATCTAAACATAAGTGTCTCGTTCTTTTTTTAATGATTGTAAAGGATGTAAGTTTCAGTTTCCATGTTCATTGCTTGCACATTGGAATGCAGTGGATTTTTGTATGTTGACCTTGTAGCTTGTGACCTTGCTGAATTCAGTAGTTCTGGGAGATTTTTTTGTAGATGTCTTAGAGTTTTCTGCACAATCATGTCATCTGCAAATAGATACAGTTTTATTTTTTCTTTTCTGATCCATATATCTTTTACTTACTTTTCTTCTCATCTTGTTGGGTTTCACTCTTTCATCAGTAAGAATGATATGAGCAGTGGGTGTTTTCTAAATGTTATTTACTAAGCTAGTTTATTTATGTAGCCCGTTTATATGTATTTATGTTTACATATATTTATAGAGGACATTTTTATATGCAAATTTCTCTCTATTCCTAATCTTCTGAAAAAATTTTTCCCTGCATAGGTGTTGAATTTTGTTAAAAACTTTTTTTGCATCGGGCGCCTGGGTGGCTCAGTGGGTTAAGCCGCTGCCTTCGGCTCAGGTCATGATCTCAGGGTCCTGGGATCGAGTCCCGCATCGGGCTCTCTGCTCAGCGGAGAGCCTGCTTCCCTCTCTCTCTGGCTGCCTCTCCGTCTACTTGTGATTTCTCTCTGTCAAATTAATAAATAAAAAAAAAAATCTTTAAAAAAAAAAACAAAAAAAACTTTTTTTGCATCAATTGGTATGATCACACAATTTTTCTTGGTTAGCCTGTGGATATGGTGGATTACATTTTCAAGTATCAAACTGGTCTTGCATCCCTGAAATAAACTTCATTTGGTAATGATATTTGATTTTTTAATATGTTGCTGAATTGTCTTTGCTACTATTTTGTTAAGGATTTGTACGTCACCTACAGAAGAACTATTGGTCTGTGGTTTTTCTTTTTTGTATTGTCTTTGGTTTTGGTATCGGCTTCCTAAAATGAATTGGGAAGTGTTCCCTCCTCTTCTGTTTTCTGGGACAGATTGTAGAGAATGGGTGTTTTCCTTTCAGATGCAAGCATATGTTAGGCCTCTGTTTGAAACTTGTCTGCTATTGTCCCATCGGCCAAGACAAGGCACATGGCCGCGCCCCACATGGAAGGTGGCAAGGATGGTCTGCCTCCAGCAGGCAGAGCTGGAACTCTGCCAGCAAACGGAGTGAGTGCTGGGAGGGATGAAGAACGGGGACCAACAGGGCAATCACAGAGGAGCTCACCTCCTTGTGGGGTATTTGGACCCCCAAAAGCTCTTCATTCCAGGCTGTAAGCATCCACATGCCTGTGCATGTGGAGCCTTCCTGAAACCTTCCACATCTGACTTGCTGGACCTCCCAAAAGGGGCTTGTGGATGCTATCTGTGTGATATAGGGATTCCCAGTTTAAGCACAGCTTATAAATCAAACCCCCAGTGTGGAAATGACAGAAGACCTTCCTTACAGAATAATCAGTGATCAAAATCCCAGACTCTGTAAGTGAGCTCCAAAAACAGGATTTAATCCACTCTATTTGGTTTATTCCCATTTGTTTTCTTTTCTTTTTTAAGAATTTATTTATTTGATTTTTTAAAAGATTTTTATTTATTTATTTGACAGAGTTCATAAGCACGTGGAGAGGCAGGCAGAGAGAGAAGGAAGGGAAGCAGGCTCTCCACTGAAATTTATTTATTTGAGAGACAGAGAGAGAGAGCACAAGCCGGCAGAGAAGCAGAGGAAGAAAGAGAAGCAGACTCCCCACTGAACAGGGAGCCTGATGTGGGGCTTGATTCCAGGGCCCTGAGATTATGACCCAAGCTGAAGGCAGACGTCCAACTGACGGAGCCACGCAAATGTCCCATTCTCAATTTTCCAACTACATACTGTTTCATTTGCCAGTCTTTCTGTTGGTAAGTACTATGTTTGCGTCCACGGGGAATTCAGAGAAGGATGAAATCTTGTCCCCGAAGACCTCCACAACCTCGTTACCTGCACACCAATCTCTGCTCTGTATAACCCCCCACCCCAGGACCTTTGCACATGTTGTTCTCATGGCTTTCCTGCCAGCTCTTTACCTGGCCATCTCCTTCTTAAACTTGAAAACTCAGTTTGGAAGGTATGTCCTCCAGGGATTCTTTGCCAATGTCCCAAATCAGGAAAACCCTTCTCTGAGCTGTCCCAGCACAATGCTCATGTGACTCAGTCCTAGAGTTGCCACTTACTGCTTCTTTTCTGAACTGTGAAACCCCCAAAGGCTAGAACAGAGTGGCTGTCTGGGTCCCTGGCCCAGCAGGAGCTCGAAGGCTCACAGTTGAAGGCCTGAATGTGTGGAGGCTGAGTGTGACAATCCAGACCCACAGAGAGAGCCTCTGGGGTTTGCCTCATGTGTCTCTGGTGGGCAGCCCTCTTCTCAGGGCTGGAGGGGGCTACTAGGAGCATCTTTCTGTCCTCCTCAGCCCTGGGCTCCTCCTTCAGGACTTCTACTACCCCTTAGGGAAGAGCTCAAAGGAAGCCCCGGAAGAGAGAGTGACCACAGACCCAGCCCAGTCAAGGCATGGCCTGGACCATCAGGAAAGCCTTGCCTGGCATTTCAGACCCTGCTCCACGGAACCTGAGCTGCCCTTCAAGTTTCCCTTGGCACAGCCTCTCACTGTTCTGCACGGCCTCATCTCTCCTCCTTTTGCTTCTGCTGTTCCTACCACCTGGAGTCCTTCTCTCTTTCTCTTTGCTTTGCCAGTCACAGCTTGTTCTTCCAGGGATTTCCTCTGAACCAGCCACAGGCTGAGTCTGAAAGTCCGCACCAAGGGTCTGCCCTCAGGGAATTATAACTGGCCTCAAATTTTCCACTAAGTATTTTGCAAGTGTGAGTTTGGACTCTCCCCTGAGGGTGACCTGGGAGCTGGCCAAGCTGGACTTGGCCCAGAATAGTGGCCAGGAAGAGCGGGGCCGCTCCTGAGCCTTGCGGTGAGATAAGCAGCTGGACCCCAGCACTCCGGTGGGACTATTTTCAGCGGCTGGATCCCGGCAGGCCCGGCCTGCTCTGGGCCTGGAGGGAGAACAATGGGCCATTGAGCCTTATCCAGCCCTGTGCCCTGTGAGGCCTGCGGGAGGGCAAGTGACCGCGGGTGTGCTGGGGATGGTGGTGGGGGGAGGGCAGGGCTCAGAGGCCGGGAAGGACAGAAGTTGCCTGCCCCCCAACGCCGCCGACCAGCCCACAGGCAGGAAGAGATTCTGTTGAGCGCTCTTTGTCAGACTTCCTGTGGGGCCAGGTGCTGGCCCAGCTGAGTGCTCCAGAAGACCATTTTCAGAAGCCACAGCGTGAACACTTCTTAAGCCCTTTGTGTGGGCCAGACCCCATGCTGAGCACCACACAGGCTGTCTCATCTTTATCAGCCTCATTGTACAGGTGTGGAAACCGAGGCCCTGGCTCACACAGCAAGCAAGAGGCGTAGGTAGGGCTTAGACCCAGGTCCTCTCTGTCTCCTTCCAGTGGGCGGGACACTGCAAGGCTCTCCCGCCCCTGCCTCCCACTCTCAGGTCCTCCTTAGAACTTGTGGGCTTTCCTTGCTCCTGACTCTGACTCCATGAACCCTTGGGCACACCTGCCTTCTCTGGGCCTCAGTTTATTCATCTTTACACTGGGGGCAGCCTCTCTCTCAGGGTTGCTGAGGGGGGAACCAGAGGCCACGTGGAACAGTGCTCCACAAATGGGGAGTGGTGGTGACTGGTGGGGCCTCCCTCCTTTCCAGCATTCGATGATTTAAAGAGCCATGAAGTTAGGTTCTGTTCACCCAGGAAATGCTCTCTGCATTGTGTGGCCGGGTGTGGCGGCTTTGCGGCTCTGAAGGCTGGGAAGGGCGGCTCTGTCAAGTGCCTAAAGGGAATTTGGTCTGGAAGGGGCAGCAGGCCCATATATCGGTGATGGCAGTGCAGTAAGTCACCCGCAGGAAAACAGCGGCACTTAGGCGAGCCTCTGTTGGCCACCATACCTGAGCGCCACAGAACCACTGGCCTCGACAACAGAAGCGATTTCCTCACTGTTCCGGAGGCCGGAAGTCTGAGTTCAAGGTGTTAACCGAGTCATTTCTCCGGATGCCTCTCTCCTTGACTTGCAGGTGGTCACCTTCTCCCTGGGTGTCCACACCATTGTCCCTCTATGCACGTCTCTGTCAAAATCTCCTCTTCGTGTAAGGACACCAGTCCCATGGGATTAGGGCCGCCCTAATGACTTCATTTGGACTTAATCACCTCTTCAAAGGCCCTATCTTGCCTACAGTCACATTCTGGGGGCTGGGGGTTAGGACTTCAGGATAAGAATTGGGGAGTGGGGTACACAATTCAGTCCAGAACAATGGCTCTTCAAAATAACTGACAGCAGCTGCTTTGCCTACTGGCGCAGAATGAATCTGTCTCTGGTGAGGCCCCTCTTGGGGTCTCTGAGGAGCCAGCCCGAGGAAGGTCTCCAACAGAACATGAGAAGGGGGAGGGACGCAGAGAGGGAGGAGTTTCCAGAAGATTCTCAGGGGGCAGGTCCCTCCCCCACCCCAGCTGGTTAGAGATTCTCTGGCTCAGGGAGTGTTGACCAATGCCCAGGGGTTGAGGTGCCTCCGAAAGGCAGTTTGTTTGGTGCACTGGAATCGCTCTCCGCCATCTCCACGAGGCCAGTAAACCCTGCTGTCCAAATTCAGTCTGCATTGCAAGGCCTTTGGGATAAGATGGGGCATGGGGTCTTTCCAGACTGAAGCCCAGTGGGCCACTGGGGCAGAGGGCAGCTGTGAGGGCGGAGAGCAAAGATGACCAATGAGGACATAAGCCTGCCAAAATCCACAGGAACTCTGGGGAGGATATGTCAGGCCAGAGGGTGGGCACTGGAGTTATCTTATCATGTAGGACAGCAGTAACAGGAGGATATGGGGACCCCAGACAGTTCTCCTTGGGAAGAAGACACCTACTTTGGTCTGGAGCGGTAGGCATCAGGGAAGGCTTCCTGAAGGAGGAAGACTAGGGTGGGTTTTGTTTTGTTTTGTTTTAATTTGAGAGAGCGCGAGTGCGCACGCGCACGCACGAGGGCGCATGCGTACGCACGAGAGCGTAAATGCCCTGGGAGGGTCCGAAAAAAGAGTTTTTCAAGCCGGCCGTGCCGCAAGTGTGGAGCTGCACACGAGGCTTGATTCCGCGACGCTGCGATGACGACTCCGGCCAAAATCAACAGCGGGACCCTTCACCAACTGCGCCATCCAGGCGCCCCAAAACTAAGGTGAGCCTTTGTGCATCAGAGATCGCCAGAGGAGGGCGAAGGCGTTCCAGGCAGAGGGTCCTGTGAGGCCATCTGCCCGTGGTCTGCGGACGCCGAACCCCCCTTGCTGAGCTGTTTCCCATGTGCCTGGCCACCAACCAAGTTCTTCCCATAGGTAATGAAGCAGGAGGCCACGGGGGACTGGCCGGTGTGACAGGCTCAGATGAGAAGGTGCGGGGGAGAGCAGAGAGGGTGCCGGCCTGCCCGAGGGGGTCTGGAATGTCGGGACTGAAGGCTTCGCTGCGCTGGGGGAGCGGGGAGAGGCTTTGAGCCGGGCTGGTCCAGTGACGTGACCCCAGGGAGGGAAAGGCCCGATGTCCTCTGCCGAATCCCGCGTGCTTGGTGTCGGGGTAGCAGTGGGGGTGGTGAATGGGACCCCGGAGCTTGATGTGAGGGGACCAGGAGGTCGCGGAGGGCCACTCCGGGCTCGGCAGTTGGTGTGGTTGCTGGATGGCCTCTGGATGGATGGCCAGCCTCTTCCAAGGAGGGCTTAGTGGTGGCTTTCCAAGAACTGCTGTTTCTTTCTCCCCTGCAGCTCCTGCTTTCGGGCCAGGAGGGGACGGGCCTTTGAGCCAGGCAAGCCTGGCTTGTAACCCACACTGGCCAGGGTGGCTGAGCCCGGCACAGGGCGTGCGTCAGGCGCCTCCCGCATGCCTGGCCTGGGGCCAGCGCCTCACAGAGCTGCGCGTGCTCCCCTAGCCTTCCCAGGAGGCAGCTCCCGCGCTATCCCCACCTTACCCTGGAGGAAGCCAGGACTGAGGGAGGAGGAGGTCTTGCCCAGGGCACCTGGGCCCTATCAAAAGGCCGTGAATCTGGGTCTTTCTATCCATAAAGCCCATCTCCCAAGAATATCCCCTTGGCCCCACCCTAGCCAGGTTGCCTCAGTTTCCAGAAGTAGGAAGGAGCTTCTACCAACCCTTGCTGCCTGAGGATCAAGGGGATACATGGGTGGGAGGGTGCTTGGCCTCGCTGAGCCTCTGGGATGGGGACAGATGGAGAGGTGGGCAGGGGGAAGGCCCATATCCCTGCTGCGTCTAGCTCCAGCCACTGCCTGCCCCTCCTGGCTCCCGTATGGACAGGGTCTGTGTCTCTGCAGACAGGGAAGAGAAGCCAGTATCGCTCACGGAGCTAAACCCTATAATCCCGCAACTGCCACTGACTCCCCTGTCTGATCCCCAAAGCCAAGAGGCTGTCCTCCTGGCTCCAGAGACTTCTCCTCTCCTTGTGGCTGCCAGGGGCCTGCCTTCACCTCTGTCTCCCCTCTGAGCTTGTTTTCTCCTCTGATAAAATGGGGCACTGATTCCCCCTGGCTGGGTGGGTGTGAGAGAGAAGCAAGGCCATGTTTGTGGAGACCCCAGGCCTCTGAACGCCCAGTCTGAGCACTGTCCTGGGGATGGCTGTGTCTTTGCTCACTGGCTCTTCAGCACAGAAGGCTAGTCCATTGTTAGGAGGGACAAGGGGACTGGGCTCCGGCTACTGTTCTGTGGGTAACATGCTTCTCTGAACTTCAGCCATGTTGCCTGTGACCTGTTGGATTGGGGATTTTAAGACTGGTGTCTCCAGAGGCAAAGTACAGTTCTGACATGAAGGGCAGTGTTCCATGGGGTACAGCTCTGTCCAGTGGTCTTTCTCCCTTTATACCTGTTGTGATTTCCCCCAACAAATTGCCCTGGAAGTGTCTTGAAAGGGTGTCACTCTGGATAGTGTGCTGGGGAGAAGCATAGTCCCCAGCATAGTCTCCCTTCCAGTTACGCTGCTGGCCTGATGATGGCGTCCGCACACAGCAGACCTCGAATACCCACTGTACACACGAAGGGTATCAAACACACATAACACACATACACACCGCGCCCTCTTCAGAGCACACAACCAACATACCGCACGTGCGTAACACATACTGCAAATACAACACACATAAACACACAAACACACACATACACAGTATACATACACGGATTCCACCACGCGTGTCCCATACACGGGCCGTAGTCATCTATCAGACACAGATTTGCACACACGCACGGATGTCTGCAGAACTCTAGTATATTTAGCATCTTTTTAAAAAATATATTTTATTTATTTGAGAGAGAGCACACGTGCATGAGCCGGGAAGAAGGGGAGAGGGGGTAGAGGGAGAGGGGAAGGTAGGCTCCCCGCTGAGCAGGGAGCCTGATGCGGGGCACGATCCTAGGACCCTGAGATCATGACCTGAGCCAAAGGCAGACGCTTAACCAACTGAGCCACCCAGGTGGCCCCATTTAGTATCTTGTGTTGAAAAAAATAACAAAAGCTTCAGGGGCCCCATGATGCTAAAAAATGGTTTGGCATTTCATTCATCCCCACAGTGTCTTTGGACAAGTGGAAACGAACCATTCAGAGCTACACCAAACACCTTTTTTCTGGTCCCAGACAGTGCCCAGGTCATATGGATCTAGACACCCCAGTGGGGATGCCGCACATGCCAGGGCTCTGGGGTGCCCCTGGTTTGAGTCCCCCCTTGGGGAGACTTTGGACTCCACGTCTCTTGCTCCTCCACTCTCCTCATCCCATGCCTGGCTTCTCTGTCTGCATATCACCGGCCAGAGGCTGTGTGCATGAGTGTGTGTATTTGTGTTTGTGTGTGTGTCAGGGGAGGGAGGTGGGCATCGTGCCGGGCAGCCTTCACCCTCCCATATCTCTGAGCTCATGAACCGTCGTCCCCAGGATCCTCCTGCAGAGAAACTTCCCAGTCAGCTCCACCCAGAAGGGAGAGCAGATGGAAAATTGGATCAAGCCCTCCTCTTGGGTCAGGGAAGAAAATATTCTTTTTCCCCCTTCTCTCTAAAAATATGCTCAGACCTTTTTTGAGCCTTGATGCAATAAAAACCAGCTGTGGCTTAGAACGGCCCCCGCAGCTTTTGCCCAGGGAGAAGGAAAACAAAAACAGCCGTTGGAGGCGGGGTCCGTGCCTGTGTCCGGGCGCGGGGCCCAGCCTCCAGCCACCTCCGCCCTGGAGTTGTGTCCCAGCTGGGTACTGAATAGTCCCCGCTTGTTCGTCCCGGTATGGGCTCGGGGCCCCGGTCACTTAGCCCTTCTCAACTCTCGGTTCGAGGATGACAAAATGAAAGAGGCAGGTGTCATCTGTGACTTGGATTCTGCCCCTAGGTACTCAGCTCCTGGGACACAGACGGGCTCTCGTACCCAGAGCCAAACTAAAGGAGTCCTCTAGTGGCCTAGGGGCAGTGAGAGGCCACGTCCTATATGGAGAACAGGAAGGCTTCCTGCAAAATGGGACCATGAGATTTGTCCCTTTCTCTGGAAGATGTGTTCTGGGCCAGCTCATGGCAGATGACAGATGCGAAAGGGACAGTCCTCCGTCACCCAGCAGACCAACAGCCAGTAGGGTGAGCACCCAGCCTCTGGAGGAGGGCATCCGGGTGTGGATTTGTGGTTTGGAGAGCCCACTGGGCCCAAAGAGCCCCCAAAAGCAGCCTCTCCATCAGCCTTGCTGCAGGTGAAGAGCAGGGGAGGCCTGTTCCTCCTGGGAACAGGACTTCAAGTGAGGCCTCACGGGGACAGTCATGTCATCCTGTCTCATTCCCCCACAGAACCTGTGAAGGTAGGTTTGTCACCCTTTCACAGGAGACAAAACTGAGGCCAGAGAGGCGAATTGACTTTCCCCAAGACCTACAGAAGTTACAGAGGAGAGCTAGGACCTGAGCTTCTTCTGCCATGGCCTCCCCTCCTTCCTGTCACCCCTGCTCCCTCTAACCGTCAAGGGATCCCAGGCCCTGAAAGGCCACACAGTGGAGGGTCCAGGAAACGATTGTGGGATGGCTGGATGGCCTGGGGGGAAATCCAGGCGGGGGGGGGGGGGGGGGGTGGGGGTGTGGCAGGGCTTTCTCAGCCAAAGTCTTTCCCCAGCCTGGAGAGAAGCCTCCTCTTCGGGCAGCCCCAGTGCAATGGCCCTTCTGTCCTCTCCAGTTTCCATGAGCCACTGAAGGAGGCCTGGCTGCCTGAGGGCTCCTCCCCCATCCCCCACCAGGCCCAGCCCAGCAAGGTGAAAGGACACCAGGGCAGGAACTGGCAAGTGGAGGTGATTGTCAGTAGTCACCTAAAGGCTGCTGGGGCTGCCCGGAGTGGTTGGTGACCCCTGAAAAATTAGAAGGGGCCCCACACGGGCAGATGAGCTAAATGTCGTTATGGGGTGTGTGTGTGTGTGTGTGTGTGTGTGTGCAAATGTGTGCCCACTGCAGGCCATGGTGCTTCCTGGGCTAACTCTCCCATTGGCCTTAGATGCCCCTCAGTTCCAGGAGCTTCTGAGTGGTGCCAGCTGCTGGCAGCAGCAGCCCCTAGAGGCAGGTGCCTCCTGGCTTCATGGCAAGTCTGCCCTCTTCCTGACTCGGAGGTCCTCACTGTCTTGCCCCCAAACCTCCCAGCCACCTTGCAATCCCTACTTTTCTCTGCTTCAGCCTGGACCCCTCCTACCTGCCGAGAGCTTGCCTGTCTTACTTTAGCTTTTGTCCCAACACCCCCTCTCTCTTCCTCGGGAGCTTCCCGGAGAGCTACAGTAATCAGAGAAGTAATGACAATGCTTTAGAATAATGTGATCATCATAAAGCCAAAGACGTTCTTGGTGCATTTGATCGAGCACTAAGTACCGGTGGCTGGGCTAAATGCTTTTTGCCTTCTTTCTTGCCTTCAGTCCTCTCAGTGCGCCTGAGAAGTAATTCATGGTGCTGACTCCCAACAAGAAACACAGGGCCTAATCGAAGGATGGATTCAGTGGGTGTCAGACTTGAGTCTCTGGGGGCTTCGGGATCCAGGTGCTCGTGTCCTGCTTCCAGTTGTTGTGATGTCATTGGTCTGGGGTGTTAGATCTTTTTAAAAGATCCCAGAAGGGGTGCCTGGGTGGCTCAGTGGGTTAAGCCGCTGCCTTCGGCTCAGGTCATGATCTCAGGGTCCTGGGATCGAGTCCCGCATCGGGCTCTCTGCTCAGCAGGGAGCCTGCTTCCCTCTTTCTCTCTCTCTCTGCCTGCCTCTCCATCTACTTGTGATTTCTCTCTGTCAAATAAATAAATAAAATTTTAATAAAAAAAAAATAAAAGATCCCAGAAGATTCTAGTGTACTGAAAAGTTTGGGCACCACGGGCTTTCAGGAAAAGTGTAATAAAGGGATTTTTAAAAAGAGCTTTATGGAGGTATTGTGAGCACACAGTCCGCTGGGCTTACTTAAACTATATGATTTGATAAGGGTTTTTTTTTTTTCTTCACCATCTTAATCATTTTTAAGTGTATGGTTCAGCCGTGTTAAGTGTATTCACATTGCTGTGCAATGGGTCTCCGGAACTTTTTAATTCTACAAAATCGAAGTTGTGTGCCCGTTAAGCAGGGCCTCTCCTTCCCATCCTCCCTCCCCAGCGACCACGCTTCTGCTTTCTCTCTCTGTGACTTACCCACTCCAGGGGCCTCATGCCGGTGGGATTCAGACAGTATTTGTCGTCTTGTGATTGGCTTATTTTGCTTAGCAGAGTGTCCTCGGGGTCCGTCCGTGTTGCAGCAGGTGCCGAACAGCCTTCCTTTTTAAGACCGGATCGTCTTCTGTGGTGGGTGTGAACGGCATCGCGCTCATTTGTTCGTCCGTTTATGGATGCTTGGGTTGCTTCCACGTCTTCCTGGCTTCTGTACATAATGCTGCGATGAACGCGGGTGTACAGATACCTCTCTGATACCCGGCTTTCGAGGCCCAGTGTGGGATAGCTCGATCATAGGCTAGTTGTACTTTTAATTTTTTGAGGAACCACCATACAGTTTTCCACAGAGGCTGCACCCCCTTCCATTCCCACCCTCAGGGCACTAGGCTTCCAGCTTCTCTACATCCTCACACGCATTTGGTATTTCCTGTTTTTTGTTTGTTTGTTTGTTTGTTTGGTTTTTGTTTTTTCGATAATGGCCTTCCTGTAGAAGGTGCTACCTGACTGGGGTTTTGATCTGCAGGTAATGAGTAGTGACAAGAAACGTCTTTATCTTTCCATGGGCTTGTTGGGCATTTCTCTCTCATCTTGGGAGATGAGTGAAAGGATTTTTCACTGAAGTGTGGTGAGCAGTTAAGGACCCAGTGGAGGATGAGGATGACCCAGAGACTAGTGCCAACAGGAAGCTGTAAGCACATGTGGGCGTGAAGGGGCAAGAGGTGGGCACGGTGTGGCCAGAAACTCCCAGAGCAGGAGGTGTGGGATAGAGGCTGCTGAGGAGTGTTGACCCCCAGAACTATGGCCCGGCTGAGGGCGTGTGGAAACTCCCCGACCTCTCTCTCCTCCTGGCGTCCTCGGACCTCCAGCCCGGGTGAGGTCAGGCTCTGGGGAAGCAGGGCAGGAAGAAGTGAATCTGAGGGGCAAGGGGCAGGGCCAACAGAATGACCCCTGAAAGAGGTGTCTGTCACGAACTCCATTTTAAGAGTTGAGGAAACTGAGTCAGATTCCACACAGCTTGGAGGTCATCAGACCAAGATTTAAACACTGGTCTGGGTGATGCCAGCCTGAATATTCTAGCCACTGGCCGTGCTGTCTCCTGGCAGTACGCAGTGCTCGCGCAGCGTGGGAGGGGCTCCTTCAGCCTCGGTGCCAGCCCTGCCCTCGAACTTGGCCAGGCTGACCTGCCTCCTTCTCCCTCCTTCCTCTCGCACTGAGAAAGCAACCAGGTTAGATGGCAAATGTTGTTCTTGAGGGGGCTGGGGACAGGGGAGGGACCTGTCACTGAAGACATCCAGCTCTGCTGAGCTCTGCCCCTATGGGAGGCTCCGACCTTAGCTTCTTCTGTTCTGTTCCTGGGGCCACCAAATCCTAGAACCGAGAGAGACCCTGCAGGTTCTCGGGACCAAGCTTCTCCTTGTTCAGAGGAGAAATGGAGGCCCGTCTCCCCACTAGTACTCGCCCCTCAGCCTCCTGCCTGTCATCCCAGGGTCCCTCAGTGTAGCTGAGCCTGCTGTGCCCATTGCTGGGTGCTCACCTCCTCGGAACCAAAAGACCCGAAGATGTGGATCATGGATTGTTCTCGTGCAGCTGTTGAAGCAGGCCCCTGGCACTCTACTGTTTGAGGGTGTTCCTCTAAACTCCAGACCAAGAAAAAACTGGGCTGTTGGCTGAGACACGCAACCAGCCCTCTGGGAGGGGAGTCTGTTTTCAAGTTCTTTGGTGGCAACAGTGGCCTCTCTGTGGCTCAAATGGGCAAGGTGGCTGCTTTGCTCTTCTTTCAGCCCCCCAACTCTGCACACCCTGTGTCTGGAGGGCCTCCCCTTGTGCACCTGCAGCCCAGAGGCCCTCTGAGACTTAACCTGGGAGTCACAGGGTCCTGGGCTCTCCCCACTGGAAGATGGCAAACCCCTTCTGCAGTGCAGAAGTTGAGGGACTGGTCCTGGGCTGTCCTGAGATACACACAGGTGTTGGAGGCTGGCGCTGTCTGGGGTTGGTACGCTCTGAGCCCTTTCTTCCCGCCCCTTCCCTGGAGTTCTGCTCAGCAACCACCCGCCAGCATTTTTACAAAGTGATGTCATCTGCAGATAATGGTTTTTCCGTTCCTGGTGGAGCCGGAGTTCCAGATACTGTGCTGTGGGGGAGGGGTTCCTGAGGGCTGATTATCCACCCCCCTTAGTCATGGGGAAGCTGGGTGTCACCCCCCACAAACACCATGAAAGACACATCTGAGGTGCAGAAGGCCGAACCTCCAGAGCCATGAATGACCCAAACCTCAAGGGCCCCCAGAGAGAAGCCTGTCCTCCTCTTCTTTATACAGATAGGAGTGTGAGACCCAGAGAGGGCAGGGCTGGGCCCAAGCTCACACAGGATTTAGAGGAAAAACCCTGGACTCACACCCCAACTCCTAACACCCTGGGCCAATAGCCCATAGTTCAAGGTCTCCCAAACTCAGCACTCTCAGCATTTTGGATAAAGGGGGCTATGCCGTGGGGACTGTCCCATGGGCCATGGAATGTTTAGTCTCATCGCCGGCCTCTACCCTCTAGATGACAGTAGCACCTCCCCTATGTTGTGACAACCAACAAACACATCCAGCTACTGCCAAATGTCCCTCCCACCCCAGGAGAGAGCAAAATCGCCCGCCCTCGGAGCACCAGTGCCATGGCTGCGGAACCTGGCAGCAATTGCATATTCCACCACCCTCCATTTATAGACTTTGTTGCAATAGGAGAGGCTGGGAAGAATTCCTTTTGTCCCCAGGAAGAAAGTATCCCTCCACCTCCCAAGCCGTTTCGCGGCCACTGTGGGCAGGAGAGGGTTCTGGAATCTGAAGCCTGAAGGTGCTTTGTCTGAGGACCAGACTCCATGATGGACACCCTCAGGATGTGAAGGCGGCCCTGGAGGGGGCCACGAGGGGGCTGGCCAGGGTCCAGGACCTCCTCCTGGCTAAGAACACTGCTTCCTCTGACCACTTTTCTTGGAGCAAAACTGCCGTTTTACTTTTTTGGGGAAATAAAAATAAATGCTGGTTCTTGTAATCTCATCCCCAATCCCATCTGGAAAAACCAGGCTCACGGAGCTTGGCTGCCCGAGCTCTGAGGGGCTGTGTCTGGCGGAACCTGGAGTCACGATGGGAGCTTGAACATCAGAACAGGCACGGCTGACATTTCCTTTCCTGTTACAAGGTTGCTTGGAATGTTAGCAGCCCCGGGAGGCAGTCCGTGGGCAGGCGGAATTTGGTGGAAAGGAGCCCTGGGACAAGCCAGAGGCCAGCTCATCTTCTGACTTGCTGTGTGACTTCGAGCCATTGCTCTGATCCTTTCTGGGCCTCAATTTCCCCATCGTGAAGTGGGAGGAGCAGGGTTTCTCAACATGTGGTCCACAGATCTCAGGATCAAAATCTTCTAAGGAATGTAGTTAAAATGCATATTCCTGATTCTTCCCTTAGATATCCTGCAGCTTTGAATGAGCTTCCAAGTGATTTCAGTATGCTTAATTTTGGGGATCTCCTGCCTGAAGAACCCCACATTTCCCCCACCAGGTCTCAAGTTTGAACACCCTGGAGCTCTGCAGGGTCTCCTGTCTCCCACCTGATCACCAAGTGTGAGGGTCTCAGCTGAGGGAGGAGTACAATTATGTGGTGGGTCGGGACTGGGCATTGCTCCTGAAAATTATCTGCTTTCAAGCTCTTGGCAGGGTCGCCAAGGTCCTCAATCCAACTGAAGTCACTGGTAAAGCACTTTATTCCTCCAATGATGAAACTTGAGCTGCTAGTTACAGAGTTTGGTTTCAAAATTGTGCCATTTATTATTTTTGTTGGATTGGCTTATAAACCCTTCTATAGTCATACATCATTTATAACTGCATTATTCCACAAGAACGCATTTTCCAGATGAGGTCTGTTCCTTCTGTGAAAAACTTAAAAAAAAAATCTTTTTCTATTAAATGGAAGTCTTTCAGTATGTGTTACCTATTTATATCATCTGAAATGGAGGTCAGAGAACATAATTTTACTCCTTTTGGATGCCCAAAGACTGTCTTTGTGAGCTTCAACTCTTGTATGCACAATGCTTTTCGGGACTCCTCAACTGTGTGGTCGCTGTGCCTGGGCTCTGAATAACCACCCCCCCCCAAGATGCTAACTCCTATGTTTGCTTTTTAAATTTTTGTTTTGCTATTATTATTTTATATTGAAGTATTTCTGCCTCCCAGCACCTGGACAGTTACTTCTTACCACGCTCATGACGACGCCCTCTAGTGGCAAGATGGTAACCTACACTCGTTAGAATTCTTTGTATGGTAAAGAGTTCAGAAACAGAGAAGATTCTCTGAAGAGTTGAGGGCATCGACTTTTTACTTTGATTTTGGCAGCTAGGAATAGAGGGTCACTTTTTGTCTTTCTAATTTTAAGCCCAGTCCCAAAGACCTCTGATCATTTTCTGGATAAATGAGAAATTAGTGCTGATAAGATTTTCCACGAAAGGGATTTACATTCCAGGTAGATTTGTGTTGCTTCTGAATTAGAGATGCTTTCATTTCCTCCTTATTTACACTCTGTTCTTAGAGAAACTGCTCCACCTCTAGTATGTGACACAAGACCCAGCTCATTGGCCTGCCGATCTCATGCGGGCCAATCAGGTTCTCTGGACATTGGCTACTGGGACTCAGAACTGGAAAAAGTCACCCACAGGGAGCTGAACTTGCAGGCTGTGTGACTCAGGGGTTGAGACTGCCACGGGGAGCTGCCCTCATGGCTCATGGGCAAACCCAGAGTGAGCCCGGAATCTAGTCTCTGGAGCCCCTTGAGCAGAGATGCAGGGCAGGTTATGTGGTGGTGATGGGGCGGGGAGTGGGGAGGGGGTGAAGGGCGAGACACAAGTGAAGGATCAAGTCACAGAAAATTGGGGCCATGAAAGCCCTGAAAGAGCCCTAGCCTCTCTACATTTAGGAGATTGAGACCCTGGCAGGGGTAGAGACAGACCCAAGGTCACCCAGAGGGGATGTGGCTAAGCTAGACCTGAACTTTGCCATGCCTGCTCTGCTGCTTATTTGGGCAACTGGCTGAGAGGCTGGAAGGCCGTGTTTCCTCTCTCTTCTGCCATAGTCTCATCAACTGGGAATCTGAGGACTAGGCAGGTGCCTGCATGGCATGATTTGCTTCCCCAAAGCTGGTCAGAGTGTCTACAATTCTTCTATTTCCAGAAGTAGCCCTGGGCAGGTAAATACTATGTGTCTTGTTCACAGGAAAGATTAATGGTTTGAAAAGCCCAAGATAAGGAAATCCACCTGTGTTGACTCCCCAGCCAATCTATACCTGCCACACAGTGTCAGGAAGATATCCCAATCCCTCCCACTTTGCAGGAGGTAACGGAAGCTCAGAGAGGTGACTTGCCCAAGGTCACACAGCAAGTCAGGAGCAGGGCTCAGATCTACTTCCAGATCCAGGCTCCTTGCTCTTGGGGCCTAAGTGCTGAGTTCTGGAGCCACAGAGAAGCTGAGGAGGTGGGCAGTTACAAGATGAACAGGTCCCATGGAATCATTGAGAGAGAAGGGTCCTGGCCTGAGCGTCATAGCCAACTGGCCCTATAGCCTTGGACTCCTTTCTGGGCCTCCATATCCTCACTTCCAAAGGAAGGTTGGACTGGATGTTCGCTGCAGTCCCAGAGAACTCTGTGAGCTAAGAGTGGGGGCCGGGCTCTAGAGCCTGGAGCAGGAGAACCTAGTGGCTGTAGGTGACTGTCCACCCATGGTCCAGAGTCTAAGTGACCAGAGGGTAAGAGCACAGACTCCGGAGCTGATGGCCCTGCTCCACCTTGTGGGCTCAAGCATGTTACATGAATGACTCCAGCCTTGATTTCCTCATCTATAAAATGGAACTGAGCACGATACCGTTTATCTCAAAGCAAGGATTAAATGAGCCCTGTGGTACCCTGTGCGGGGGAGGAGGTCTCAGCTTCCAGTCCTGCTGACCCTCTACCTCTTCCCAGATGCAGCGGCAGCCCTGAGATCCAGCAGCTGGTCTCCGTGGGCCTGTTTCCTGGGCAGAATGAGTCCATGATCACTCAGACATGACACATGGCCTGGCTGCCCCCACTGGGACAGCAGGCGGCCAGTCCTGAGCTAAAAATACCACTTTCATGAATGGAGCCAGGGAGGGCCATTCAGGGACCCACAATTAGTGTTTGTGTTAAAACTGAGCCTTTTCCTCTCCACCCCTGGGCCTCAGCACCGCCCCTTTAGTGCGTGCTGCTTGAGGGGAGACTCAGGGTAGGGGGGGATTGTGTGCTTTGAAGGAGGGCCCAAGGGGAGAGGTGGAGTGCACTGATGGATCCTTTAACAGGCAAGGAGCCCAATTCCCCTACAACTTTGTGAGGTAAGATTGAAAATCCCCTTTTGGGTGGAGGAGATGGAAGTTTCCAAAGTTCATAGCCAGAGGGTGTAGAATCAAATTTAGACTCGATCTGTGTCTTCTCCCCAGATCTCTTCCCTTCAGTGCTGCCGCCATGCGACAGCCCCTTCGGGATGTCCTGATGGCGGTGAGGGGCTGGCCTGAACAGATTTTCTTCTCTCCCTGAGACCGAGAGGTGTGGTCATGTCCTGAGGATCAGGGACAGAAGTGAGAGTCCAGTTCAGGGAGTAGCAGAACCAGAGCTGAGGTTGAGTTGAAGATGCCCTGATAGGGTGTGAGGTAGATGACTGGACTTGGAGTGGGTGGAAAGAGCAACAGGTCCAAGCAAGCAGGAAGCCAAGGTGGGCAACAGTCTTGGGGTTCCCACCAGCCTACTGCTAACTAGACCCTCCAGGAATCTTCCTCCTGTGGCAGGAACCAGGGATTGATGGGACCTGGGTACAGCTGGCAAGATGGGAGGCAGTAAGTGGTAGGCCAGGACCTCAGACCCCTCCAGAAGGAGTTAGGCCAGACCATGCCACTGCACTGCTAAAATCCTTCTGCATTTTTTTACTGCATGAGCATCTGAGGGCAGAGCACTTAGGAATAAATGAGGAGGTGGGACTTGGGGGCCTAGACCAGTCAACACTATCCTTTCCTAGAGAAGGATTAGGGACCCCAAGGGCAGAAAGAACAGCAAGGGCTCAGAGGGACGTGGAGAAGGACCAAGGTCATGGAGACCCCTCTGAACTCAGAAAACACCACCACCACCCCCCTGATCCTTGGAGATAGCCATGAACCAAAGGGGATGGCCATCCCCATTGGCTGGAGAAAGAGCAGATCAAGATGGCGGCCCTACTCCTTTCAAGTTCCTCAGGCCAGATCCCATGTGGGCCCAAAGTAGGTTTTGGGGAGCTTTTAGAAGTCAGGAAGTTGAGGCCTTTGGGACTTTGAAAATCTTGGAGATATGACAGCCTTCGGGATCTTCAGAAGTCTTGAAATCTTAGAAATTTTCTAACCTTTGGAATGTTAAAATCTGGAGCACTTTTGGAATCTTGGACTTTTCTGAACCTTCTGGGATGTTGAGGGATTTAAACCAAGGGTTTTTTCGATCTTAGAGTGTAAGATGCCCTTTCTGTGTAGGGATGGACAGTCACCAGGAGACATGGCCTGTCTTCTCCCACCAGCACTTGGAGCGGGTATTTCAAATACCCTGATCTTATGCAAGTTTTTGTTTCAGATTTTAAAAATAAAATCCTGGGGATCATCTTAAATTTTGTAATGCTGTGTTTCTTAAGCAACTGATGACAATATTTGTTGTCTTACTGGATTTTTAAGATTCCCGTTTTTTGTTTTTAAGATAATTTTTGCCTCTCATGTCCTGGGCTCGCCAAATATTCTCTCTGGGAGAAGATGTAGAATTCAGCTACTTTCACAGATGGGGAAAAGAGGGAGAGGGCACAGGATCCCTTGAGGGTCCTACCATGATTCAGAGTCAGATCTGGGCTTTCTAGCCCCCATGTCCGAGTGGCACCCGCTGCCTTCCCCATGCACTGCCCCGCTAGCACCCCTGTTCTCGGTAGCTGCTCCGTCACTCTGGTTGAGGATTTTCAGTGCCTTTCCACAGAGCTTTCTCCCACTTCCAAACTCCCGCTCTGCAAAATGGGGCCACGACTCTTGAGCCAGACCCAGGCCTGTGTGCCTGGAACATGAGACACGTGTAAGGAGCAGGGGTACCCGCCTCCCCACCCCCCCAGTCACTTCCAGCAAGCGGGATGCTCGGGTATATCAGGGAAACAAGCCCTGTTGCAGCTGGGCCAGGGCCGCGGGGCTGGCAAGCTCATTGGAGAACTGGAGAGCCGTTCAGATCTGGGTACTTTGTCTTCTCCTGCATCCTTCTGTAGTGTCAGCCGGTGAAGGCTGCTCAGTTCCTCTCTGCGGCATCCTTCACCTGCCACTGTTGCCTCCTGCCTCCTGGCCTCTCCATGCTGTCTCGGGGTTTCTGTTCCTTCGTGGACTCTGCCTCCCCCTGGTTTCTGCTGCCCACGGCACCTGTGAGCTCAAACCCTCTGCAGCCCTGTGGCTTCCCTTTGCCTCCCTTCCCGTAGCTCTCAGCTCCAGCTCTCACTCCCAACTTACACTAAGTGTCCCCCAAAGAGAGGACGTGGTTGGCTTGGAAGTCCCTGACCTGGACAAGCTGTGGATTAAATGCACTCCTATACACGGGCTCTGCATCTGTCACACCAACAGGGTGTCCAACAATTCAATCATGAGGCTACCTCCCCATCGTTAGGGCAGACCCCAAGGTTTAGGGCTCAGTCCCACAAGACTGTCCCCGCTCAGATGCCAGTCCCAAGCCCTAGGGCCCATCTGTACTCCTGACCAACTGGCCATGAATTCAGAGGTTCCCACAAACCTGTCTTGAGATTCCATGCTTTGCTGGAATGACTCACGAAACTCAAGAACATGCTTTACTTGGTATTAATGGTTTATTAGAGAGGGTGCAACTTACAAGCAGGTGATGGGATGAAATATGGAGGTGGTTGATTGGGATGGCACAGTGTCCTGTCCTCTCCAGGCAAGCCACTCTCCCACCAAGTTCATATTCACCAACCCAGAAGCTCTCCAAACCCTGTTTTGGGGTTGTTAGAGAAGTTCCGTTCTGTAGGCATGACAGATTTCATCTCTGGCCATTGGTGACTGAATTCCATCCCAAGCCTCTCTCCCCTCCCAGGAGGTTGGTGTGGTTCAGCCCCCAACCTGAACCTATCCAGGGGCCCCCTGCAAGTCACCTCATTAGCATACAAAAGACAATCACCTCCAAGGATTTAGGACCTCTGTGCCAGGAACCAGGAACAAAGACGGAATGTTTACTTTTTCTTTTTTCTTTAAAGATTTTATTTATTTATTTGACAGACAGAAAACACAAGGAGGTGGAGAGGCAGGCAGAGAGAGAGGGAGGGGGAAGCAGGCTCCCCGTGGAGCAGAGAGCCTGACCTGGGACTCAATCCCAGGACCCTGGGATCATGATCTGAGCTGAAGGCAGAAGTTTGAAACCATTGAGCCACCCAAGTGCACCTCCCCCCACTTTTTTGAGAGAAAGAGATGGAGCAGGTGCATGATTGGGGGCAGGGAGGGGCAGAGGGAGAGGGAGAGAGAGAATTTTTAAATTTTATTTAATTGAGAGGGAGTGAGTGAGAAAGAACATGAGCAGGGGAGTGGGAGAGGGAGAAACAGACACTACTGAGCAGGGAGCCCAATGCAGGGCTTGATCGCAGAACTCTGGGATCATGACCTGAGCCATAGGCAGACACCCAACAAGCTGAACCACCCAGGTGCCCCGGGAGAGAGAATTTTAAGCAGGCTCCATGTCCAGAGCAGAGCCCGACATGGGGCTCAATCTCATGGTCCTGAGATCACGGCCTGAGCCAAAATCAAGAGTCAGATACTTAACTGACTGAGCCATCCAGACGCCCCCCAGGATTTTTTTTTTTTTTTTTAAGATTTTAGTTTTAAGTAATCTCTACACCCAATTCAGGACTTGAACTCACAACCCTGAGATCAAGAGTCACATGCTCTGACCAAGCCAGCTAGGCATCCCTCTCCTTTGCTATTTTATTTTATTTTATTTATTTTTTAAAAGATTTTATTTATTTATTTATTTGTTTGTTTGTTTGTTTATTTATTTATCAGAGAGATTGAGAGAGAAGCGTACAAGCAGGCAGAGTGGCAGGCAGAGGCGAAGAGAGAAGCAGGCTCCCCCCAGAGCAAGGAGCCCGATGTGGGACTCGATCCCAGGATCTTGGGATCATGACCTGAGCCGAAGGCAGCGGTTTAACCATCTGAGCCACCCAGGCGTCCCAACTATTTTATTTTTTAAAGTGTGTTGTTTTTTTTTTGACAGAGAGAAACACAGCAAGAGAGGGAACACAAGCAGGGGGAGTGGGAGAAGCAGGCTCCCCACTGAGCAGAGAGCCCGATGTGGGGCTCGATCCCAGGACCCTAGGATCATGACCTGAGCCACCCAGGCACCTCTTCTTTGCTATTTTATTTATTTTTTTTAAAGATTTTATTTATTCATTTAACAGAGAGAGATCACAAGTAGGCAGAGAGGGAGGCGGTGGTAGGGAGGGAAGCAGGCTCCCTGCTGAGCAGAGAGCCCGATGCGGGGCTCTATCCCAGGACCCTGAGATCATGACCTGAGCCAAAGGCAGAGGCTTAACCCACTGAGCCACCCAGGCACCCCCTTCTTTGCTATTTTAAATGACACATTGAAAAGAAAACAATTGTCTACAGATTTGATCATCCTACAGCTGCCTGTGGATCAAAGGCCCATTCTCCAAGTCCATGCTCCACCTCGCCCCCAGCCCCTTCTCTCCTCACACCCACCCAGTTACTCAGGTCTTTTGTTAATTCCTGAAATAGGCAAAGCCTTTAAAAAAAACTTTTTTAAGGTTTTTATTTATTTGACAGACAGAGATCACAAGTAGGCAGGGAGACAGGCAAAGAGAGAGAGAGAGAGGAGGAAGCAGGCTCCCTGGCGAGCAGAGAGCCCAATGTGGGACTGGATCCCAGGACCCTGGGATCACGATCTGAGCTGAAGGCAGAGGCCTTAACCCACTGAGCCACCCAGGCATCCCAATTTTAAAAATTTAAATTCAGTTATATCACTCATTTCCAATAATTCAGATGTTCAGTGATACATCAGTTGCATGTAACATCCAGCGTTCATTCCATCCCGTGCCGTCCTTAATGCCCGTCACCCAGTAACCACCCCCCACCTCGCCTTTCACAATCCTATTTGTGTCCCAGCGTCAAATCCCTGTCAAAATACCATTGACATTGTTCACAGAGCTGAAACAAACAATCCTAAAATGTGTATGGTCCCAGAAAAGACCCCAAATAGCCAAGAGAATATTGAGGAAAAAAACCAAAGTTGGGGCATCACAATGCCTGACTTCAAGTTCTTTTACAAAGCTGTGATCCTCAAGACGGTATGGTCCTGCACAAGAACAGACATGGAAGAATAGATCAGTAGAACAGAACAGAGAGCCCAGAAATGGACCCTGAGCTCTACGGTCACCTAATCTTCAACAAAGCAGGAAAGAATATCCAAGGGAGAGAAGACAGTCTCTTCAAGAAACGGTACTGGGAAAATTGGACAGCCACATGCAGAAGAATGCAACTGGACCATTCTCTTACACCAGACACAAAGATAAACTCAAAATGGATGAAAGACCTCAATGTGAGGCAGAAATCCAGCAAAACCTTTTCTATCTAGAATATTCTTCCTGGGTACCTGGCTGGTGCAGCTGGTAGAGGATCCGATTCTTGATCTCAGGGTTGTAGTTTGAGCCCCATGTTGAGTAAGGAGATTACTTAAAAAAAAAAAAAAAAAAAAAAAAAAAACTCTGTGTGTGTGTGTGTGTGTGTGTGTGTACATGTATGCGCACGCTTGGGTGACTCAGTCAGTTGGGCATCTGCCTTCAGCTCAGGTCATGATCACAGTGTCCTGGGATTGAACCCCACATGGGGCTCCCTGCTCAGCAGGAGTCTGATTCTCCCTCTCCCCCTACCATTCCCCCTACTTATGTGTGTGCATGTACGTGCTCTCTCTCTCTCATATATATATATAAATCTTTAAAAAAATAGCTCTTCTCTGCCTGCACCCCACTGCTAGCTAAGTCCTCCTCCTCAGGCCCTACCTGGCCTCTCACTCTGAGTGACATAGTTCTCCCTTGTGCATTTTCTTAATCATACTCATTAGGCTTTCTAATGATAGACTTCTCTGCGGGATTGTTCACTAAATCAATAGACCTCAGCTCCAGGAAGGCAGGGATTGGTCCAATTGTGTTCAGCGCCGTGCAGAAGCTCCTAGAGTAGGCCTGGCTTAGTAATAGCTGCTGAATGAATGAATGAATGAATGAATGAATGAATGGGGTTCAATCAGAGATAAATATAATATACAAAGGCTTACGAGTGAATCAGGAAAATGAAACAACATGAATATTCAAGAATAGCCAATGAAAAATACATTTAGTAATCTACCATGGAATTTACATGGTCACTAAAAATCACTTGAAAAGCATAGTCATACCCAACATCATTAGTCATTAGGGAATCCAAATCAAAACCATAATGAGATACTACTTCACACTCAACTAGAATGGCTATAATTTAAAAAAAGGGGGGGGTGAGGGGAAATAAGCAGTGTTGGTGAGGATGTGGAGAAGCTGGAATTCTCAGACATTGCTGATGGGAATGTGAAATGGTGTGGCTGCTGTGGAAACAGTGTGGCAGTTTCTCAAAGAGCTAAACATAGAATTACCATATGACCCAGCAATTTAAACCGTAGGTAGAGAGCCAAGAGAAATGAAAACATTTGTCCACGCAAAAACCCGTACAGGAATATTCATAGCAGTGTCCTGCATAATATCTGAAGAGGGGAAACCTCCACATGTCCATCAGCTTAGGAGGGGATAGACGAAACATGGTAAATCCACACAGTGGAATAATATTTAGCCAGTGTACCTGCTGCAACACAGAGGAGCCTTGAAAACATGCTAAGAAACAGAAGCCAGACTTGTTTCCGTGGATATGACATATCCAAAATGGCAGATCCACAGATAGAAGTAGATTGGTGGTTATCAGGAGGGATAGGGACTGACTGCTAATAGGTACCAGTTGCTTTGGGGGAAGATGGAAATGTTTTGGAATTAGTAGTGGTAGCTGTACAACCTAGCAAATATACCCAAAGCCACTGAATTGTACATTTGATTATTTTTTTAAAAAAATTTTAAAGTAAACTCTAGCCCCAACATGAGACTCGAACTCACAGCCCAGAGATCAAGAGTTACGTGCTCTACCCACTGAGACAGCCAGGCACCCCTTGAGTTGTAGATTTTAAATGGTGAATTTTATGTTATGTGGATTACATCTCAGGAAATTAACTAAAAGCATCTTCAATGAGAAAACAGAGTGCTCACGATTAATTAAAGGGATAACAGCAGGTACACAGTCTAGCTGCAGTGTGTGCTATTAATTTATACAGACCACAATTTCTAAAAATTATTAGAGAGTAGGAGGTACAGCTATGCAACCAGAAACTCAAACATGTAAGAAACATCATTTCTCCCTCAGTTTTTAAGATAACCTTAGATCTGATTCAGACTCTGGCCCCCTGGACCTGTGGGAAATTCAGTCTCGGTCACTTTGGGGTTGGTTCCTCTCTCTGTCCTCACCAGCAGGGGAGGTGGGCCTTTCAAGGTTCTCTTCAGTCCAGCCTATCTGATGCTTCCTTGGGGTGTGGAGGGGGTTGGGGGAGCTGAGGTGTGTCTGGGGTTCAGACTCCCTGGACCTCCTCAAAGGTACTCGCTCCAGGCTCACCTCCATTCCCCTCCCTCTCTGGTCCTCAAACCCCAGCCCTCAACCCCTCTTCCTCTAGGACACTTAGCACGAGGCTTGACATTTTAATAACATTTGTCTCTGTGGGTGGTTTTCATTCTTTTTTTTTTTAAACTTGTTTAAATTTTCTGCATGAACATATATTCCTTTATTGATTTAAAATGGGATTTAAGGGCGCCTGGGTGGCTCAGTGGGTTAAAGTCTGCCTTCGGCTCAGGTCATGATCCCAGGGTTCTGGGATCGAGCCCCACATCGGGCTCTCTGCTCGGCAGGGAGCCTGCTTCCTCCTCTCTCTCCGCCTGCCTCTCTCCCTACTTGTGATCTCTGTCTGTCAAATAAATAAATAAAATCTTCAATAAATAAATAAATAAATAAATAAATAAATAAAATGGGATTTAAGGGCACCTGAGTGGCACAGATTGTTGAGTATCTGACTTCAGCCCGGGTCAGGATCTCAGGATCCTGGGATTGAGCCCAGTTTATAGCAGGGAGTCTGCTTCTCCCTCTCCCTCTGCCACTCCCCCTGCTTCTGCTCTCTCTTGTCTCTCTCACTCTCAAATGAATAAATAAAATCTTTTAAAAAAATAAAAATAAAAGAGGATTTAAAAATCTTAACCACCTGCTGTCTTAAAAAAAATAAAGGTCATACTTTCCTCCCCACAATGCCGGGCTCTCTTCAGTCCTGCCCCTTCCCTGGCCAGGTCCTCTCACAGTGAAAGGAAGTGATGCTCAAATGCCATTCCTTATGCCTCTTTCAACAGTAGCTATCAGAGGGACACTAGGTAGCTCCCAGTTGGTTAAGTGTCTGCCTTCGGCTCAGGTCATGATTCCAAGGTCCTCGGATCGAGTCCCACATCAGGGTCCCTGCTCACCGGGCAGCCTGCTTCTCCCTCTGCCTGTCGCTCCCCCTGCTTGTGCTCTCTCTGTCTTTCTCTCTGACAGAGAAATAAATAAAATTAAAAACAATGACAACAAAAAACAATAGCTATCAGAGCCCAGGAGGGCTGGGCTCGGTCATTCAGTACGGAATTTGCAAGAAACTGGGCAGAGAATCCCCTGACCCTTGACTATAAACCATTGAGAAGAGGCAAAGGGAGAGAAGATTTGTGAGAAACTCCTTTGGAGGAAGGTTTTGTGGTGGGGGCTGGGGCATAAGGGGAGCAGGGGTTTGAGGGGGCGTCCCCCTCCTGCACCTTAATGGACCAGCTGAAGAGAGCTTGGCGTGCGTTCCCTGAAGTTGGGGGTCACTGGGGACTGGAGAAAGTTTAAGTAGCCTGTGTCAGGGAAGGGGGGCACTGTGTCAGGGATGAGTGACCCTCCTCCCAGAGGGTGTTCCCTAAAGCCGCTGTGAACCAGGAGAGCTGACCTGCAGCCCTTCCAATACCTGCCCAAGAGAATCTTCTAGAAAGGGGAGGGGTCTTCCTATGGGAGTGTTTATGGGGAAGAGCCTTCATGTGGGAGACTCTGTGTGGGGAGAGGGAGAATGCTGGCCCAAGTGGGAGCCTCAGAAACCCACATGAGATTGCCCAGAAGAAAGGCAGCCGTGGGTTCAGAGAGCCTCACACAGAAGCAGCCCGTAAGAAGTTCCCCGTTCCCTCCTTTTGCTGTCTTCCCTCACTGCCGCTCAGACCCTGGCTGGGTTCAAGCTGCAGCCTGGACTAGGGACTGTGGCAGTGAGGGGAAAAGACGCTAACTGCTGTCCCTGTTTCTGGACCAGAAAATTCTGCTTGGGTCTGGGCATTCTCATTCTGGTGATTGTCTCCGAAGGACTGTGGGAAAAGTTGCTCTAACCCAGAGCCGCCCCCACTGAATGCATTTCAAAGAGATGGGGAGACACAAAACTCCAGTTGTGTTTTTGATTCCCTCACCTGCCCAGTCTCATCAACCTGCTGGCTCCAGTAGCTTCATTGTCAACAGCTACCGTGAGCCAGGCCTTTGCCTACTGCAGCGGACGGACGTGTGCCTTATTTAACCTCCTAGAGGCAGGCATCGCCCTCCTGGTGATCCAGAAGGAGAAACTAAAGCCCAGAACCGTTAGAGCGCGCGTACTCAGTCACACAGCTAGTAAGTGGCAGATGTGCGGGCCTCTGTGAGGGACGGTCCTGCTTTGAATCTCTGTCTCCCCCTCTGGGGAATGGGGGTGTGGTGGGTTACCCTGCAGGGTCTTCAAAACGATTCATTCAGAGCCTTTAGAGCATTGAGGAGAAGTGCCCTGTGTGCAGTCAAGATCAGGCCCTTCTCCTTGGGCCTGCTCTCTGCACCCCCACCCCTCCCCCCTCCTCCCGGCCCCAGGCACTGTCTCTGGCAGGGACATGAGCTGTGTTTGGCCTGTGGGTCCTCATGTCTGGAAAGCAAGGCTTGCTGGCATGTTTGGCTTTTAGATTCTGGAAATCCCCCCTTCTGTCCGCCACCCTCCATCTCCGAGCAGCTGACAGCAGGAGCCCCCGCGCCAGGCTGGAGGGGGCCAGGCTCTGGGAAGCCTTGCTGCCTCTCCGGAGAGCTGCCAGGCGGAGGTCTGGCTGGCTCAGCCTTTCTCAGGCAGAGCTCCATGCTAACCTCACTTGACGTCGATGTTTCTGGTTTACTGGGAACCAGGCAGAATCCGTGGAGTCCTCAAAATATGAGATGCTGAGGTTTCTTCTGCGGGTGTCTGCCTGGCACCCTCCCGGCCCTTCCAGGGAGAGCCAAGGAATAGGGTTTGCAGAGACCCGGCGCACAAGGAAATTAGGGATAAGTGAGGGGGCGGTTCTCCTGGGGCCCCCTCTCCTCCCACCCCCAGAGGCAGGGGTCCTGCGCCCTTGCCTCACTTGCCCTGTGATCTCAGGCACAGCCGGCTGCCTCTCCGGGTCTTCTGAGCCCATGTGGATATAGGGAGGACCCATAATTCTCCTTCTGCCCTTCTGAGCTCTTAGCTGATTAACAAGAGAAAACCAAGCAGCAGTTTATTACCATATTTTACCTCCTGGATATGGGGGACAGTTCCAGGAGGAGTAACCCCCCCATCTTGGAATTCGGGCTTAAGCACCATCTTAGTAGGGAAAGAGGGGAAGGGGATGGAGGCCTCTAGGGGAGAGGGAGCAGTTTTTAGGAAAGATGAAGGGGCTCTTAGAAGACCAGCCGGGAGGTGTGACAGTTTGTGACACTGTGTATCTGGGTGTGGCACTGACTTTCTAGGATCCTCTCCTGGGCCTAGAGTCCACTCCCCTCCCCCTCTACACACCCATACCAGGGGACCTAGGACGCTTGAGTTCTCCTAGGAGGACCTGTCTTTAGGCAAATAGGGGAGTTCAGAGAAAGCCTTTCCTGCGGCTGCTGCTTTTCAGGTGCTGACAGCTCAAAATAATGGACAGACCAAAGCGGCATATTCTGGGGTGACCTTTCTGCTGCCTGTCATGTGAAGTGGGAGGAGTGGTTCTCCACCGTGTGTGCGTGTGTGGGTGTGTACACGTGCTTGTATGTACAGGTGTGTGTGAGGGAGAGATGGGGCTTGGGAAATGGGGGGAGCATTTTGGGTTGTCACAGAGACAGAGGTGGGGTGCTGTTGGCACAGAGCGGGAGAAAGCCAGGGGTTCTGAACGTCCCGCAATGCATGGGACATCGTGAGGGCTGGGCACGTCTCACTGAGGAATTCTGGCTAAGGTAATTGTTAAGGTTTGAGACTTTCGGATGTTAGGATCATTAATGGGGGAAGAAAGCATGTGGCTGCTTAATCCGAGGAAGAATTTTTCTCGAGCTATTTATTGTAGTTATCACTGAGCCCACCGAACATCAGGCCCAGTGCCAAGGCATGAAGAAACCGTCAGAGGCCGCAGTGCCCTGTGAGAGGGTGACTCTAGTTAATTGGAAGGCCCTTCGGTGGTTGTCACTTTGGGAAGTTTTGGGACTAAGGGCTGGAGGCAGCAGCATTCCTGTCCCTAACCGGCTGGACTTGGGGCTCGGGAGGAGAGGTAGGAGGGGGAAGAGGGGGGGTAGAGACTCCCAGGGGGCAGGACGCTGGGTCCTTGGGAGGCGGGGGGCCCCACGAGGCAAACTGAGCAGGGCAAAATTCTTGGGCGTGTGTAACTGGAGAGAAAGGGATGCTTTAAACAGGGATGTCACATGTCCAATATAAAGTTGTGCTCTGCAGTTTGAACGTTTTTCCACATTCTTTCTTTAGCTAAACCAAGAGCACACCCACAGACGCCCTGCAGAAGGGGTTTTTCCTGGTAGCAGAGGAAGGGGCTCGGTGACATGCCCAGCAGATGCACCAGGGACCTGAGACAGTGCCTCTGGGGCTCCTGAATCATCCCCACTGAGTTAACTCTGAGCGGGTTACAGAGGACAAGCAGAGAAACCGTGAGAAAGAATCCCTCTCACGTCGAAATCCTGGGGAGGGCTTCGGACTGGGATCGAGGGTCTCGTGGCAATCCAGTAACTCAAACTCAAGGATGACTGGGGTTTATTGACCGCTCACCCACACACAGCAGGTGTGGAGGGTTGCACATAATGGGGTAAAAAGGCACGTTATTGGTTCCCGTTAGCTGTGTGGCCTTGGCAAGTGGCACACTCATTCTCTAAGTGTTGGTTTGCTCATCTGTAAAATGGGGGCATCGTCCGTGCTCCCCCCGGAGCTCGTGGTGAAGAGTAGGTTGTATAATCCACATAAGCATGGTGTGCAGGCCATGACCTACATTTCTCGGTAGATACCAGTGGTTATCGTGACAAAAGTCACTCTGCTCAGTATCTTCAGGGACAGGGAGACCACAGCTGACATTTGGGTTCCCATATGTTCTCTCCGTTTGTCCTCACCCCAGTTCCATTAGGCAAATATTCAGCTCTCCACTGTGCAGAGAGGCGCAGAGAGGGAAAGCAACTTCCCTGGAGGCCACACAGCCAGCCAACCCTGGAGTCAGGGCTTGAACTCAGGTCTCTCAGACCCCAGAGCCCTGCTCCCCCTGTTCCTCTGGGCAGCCTCCAGGGGCTGAGGCGGACAGTGGGGTGAGGTGCCTTGACAGGTCATGAGTTCCCCGCCCCTGGGCAAACTGGTAGGGGGTTGCTGCCCTGGGCAGGAGCACAGAGGGGTCCTCGCTCTGGGAGTCAATTCTGTGACTAGTTTCAGGCGTGGGGAAGGGTTGTGGGAGCTTACGGGTGAGTTTCCAGGCCTGGATCATGAGGTTTGAGGGCAGGGGGGGGAAAGCAGACCCAAAAGGCCACCGTGGTCCTTACCACACATAGAGGTGGTGTGTGCGCGTGCACGTGCGTGTGCGTGTGCGTGTGCTGAATCAATATTGCTTTCCCTCACTAAAAGCCCCAGCCTTCCTGGGGATGTCACCCCACAAGTCTGCATTCAAGGTCAACAACAGGATATGGGCACAAAATTCTAGGAGGAAGTAGACAGGGGAGGACTGGAGGCTTGGTGACCACTGTGTCCCTGACATTCTTTATGTAGCCCACCTGACTTGTGTCCCCTGGGGCTCGCCAGAGGGTTCCCAGCCTCAGGAGGCAGGGGGAGTGAGAGCCGTGCAGGTGGGTCCAGTGGCCTGGGAGTAGGAGACAATGAGTCACAAAGCCACTGTGCCACTAACTCATTGGTGACCTTCTTTTCCGTCATCTTTTTTTTTCCTTTCTATCTGGAAGTGGCCTGGGCTAGGCTCCTGCGGGGTGGGCAGGGTCCTGGAGGCCTGACTGGAATTCCTTGGAATTCCCCAAGCCGGGAAAGCGCAGGAGTATTCCCCTAAAAGGCCTGGTGGGTGAATGAGGGGCCCAGAGAAACATTATTGCATCAAAGAAAAGGAAAGCAATTCTGTGCAGAAATTTCCGGTAGGAAAGGTACCAGGGACATTCTTGGGCTTGGGTGGGGGTGGGGAGTACTTTCTTCCTGCTTAGGGCAGTGACCTCATGGAGGAAAAAGAACAGCTGTTTCCATCACCTCAGGGCTGAGTGTGAGAAAATGGACTGGAATTATAGCAAGAGGGATTCAGGTTAGACACACAGTTCCACCGGATAAAGCAATCTCTAGTCTACTCCATATGAGATCCAGTCGGAAGGTGTAAACAGGTTCAACACAGCTTACAGAAATCCACAGGAACTGAGCAAAAACAGAGAAGAATGGGGAAGATAAGCTTTCAAATCAACAGTGGAGTTCTTAGTATTGGCCATGTTCCTGGTACTGTGTTGGGTGCCCTGGCAGTGGGTACATGGTCTGTTTCTCAGAAACCTACAGCACATCGCTGGAACGGGTCTGAAAACCAGTCAAAAGTAAAAACAATAAAAGTTCAAATCCAGGACGTAATATTTATTGAGTGCTTGCTGGGCACTAAGCACTTTGTCTACAAGAGATCAGAGAATACTGGAGAAAATAGTATTAAGTTCCCTATTTCGTGGAGAGGGGGTACGTTCAGAGAGGCTGCATCCCACGTTCAAGGCCACACAGCTGTCGGGGTAGACCTGGCTTTCCCCAGTGTGCCACGGATATCCACGCTGGATGCCCAAACTGGGGCCTTATCTCGTTCCTTCTCTGCCAGGCACTGTGCCACATGGTGGGGGTTCTAGGGACAACAGGCCAGACCCCATCCTCCTGGTTTTACCCTCGATGGCTAGTTCAGAGGAGGAATTTCTGCTGCTGGAAACCCAAAGTCTGAAGACTGATTCCAGAGGCATTCAAGGCAGCGAGAGGCCTCATTAGGGATGCCGGTGCTTGAGAAAGGTGGGATCCGAGAGGGCACTCAGAGGTGGGAAGGTGGTCAGGCCAGGTGAGGACAGATGTCGCTAGCTCCAGGTTCAGTCACAGAGGGAGTTCGCAGGGGATGGGGATCCTCTCGGAGCCCCTCGCTGGAGTGCCTGGGCTTTTGCATCACAGTTGTATAGTGAATGCCCCTGGGCGCAGGAGGGTAGGACGTAAGAGCACCCGCTTTGGAATTGGACGCATCAGGACACCACCCCAGCTCCAGGTCTGTGTGACCCTGGACAAGTTCCTTATCCTCTCTGAGGCTCCATTTCCCCAGCTATTAAAGAAGAACACCTTGCCAGGGATGTTAGATGTAGAGCATTTAGCCCAGCGCTTGGCATGTCACAAGCATCCCACAGAACAGGGGCTGCTTTCACTCAGTCTGCAACTGGGCAAGTCCCATCTCTCCTTTGCTCTCTGGTCTCCCTTTCCTCCAGATCACAGGACGTCTTCTTCCTCGGAGCGGCTCTGAGAAGCCAGGGCTCTGGCGGAGACTCCGGGCAGAGGCTGACCAGGCACAGTCCTCATGGAGATCAAATTTCCAGCCCCTCAGTGAAGCCAAGTAAACACAGGGGAGACAGCGTGACTCCCTTAGCTGCCCGCTAACAACCAGATTCCCGAGGCCACCGCAGCCGCAGCTGCTCAGTCTGAGTGTGTCTGGCTCCAGTGTCCCAGGGCCCCGGTGCTGTCACTCTCATGAGACCCTGGGGTTTGAGGTGGGGTGGGGCATCAGCTGCTTCCAGGAGCAGATGGCTTTTCTCTTGGAGTATTCCTTTCCAGCTCCCTCCTCCCTCTGTCGGTGACTTCACGGGCCCACTAATGCTGCTGCTGGAGGAGATAGAAGCCAGGATACTAAGGAAACTCCCTCCCCCAGTCCCAAATACGCTGCACCCCCATTTCTCTGTGCCCTTAGCTTGGTAACCTCTGCATTCTTCTGTTCTCTGGCTTTTCACTTTCCAAGAGAAATCACATATTTACTGAGTGCAACTTTGGACTGGGCATAGGTAAGCGAGCTGTAGGATCCCAGCCTCTGAGGATTTTAGTTTCTGCCTGATGAACTCCTATTCAGCCTTCAAAGCCCAGTTCAAATATCCTCTCCAGCCTATTCAACTCATGCCACTTCCTTACTAGGTCTCTGCATGTGGCCACAAGAGCTTTTCAGGAGCTCTTTGGCCTTGAGAAACTTTGGCCTTGCCTCTTGAGAAACTTCACTGGCCCTGCTTCCCTCCAAATCCTCTCACCCACCTTTCCTGAGCAACCCATACACATCCTTCAGATCTCAGCTCAGATGGCAACTCACATAGAGTAAAGGCTTCACCCTCAAGGTCTTTACCATGTTCTGTAAATTAAGCATTTATAGTGTGTTTGATTTCTCTCTGCATCCCTCCCTGAAATGTAAATCCTACAAGGGCAGAGAGCCTGTGTGTTTGATCACTTTTGTTATCTCAGGGTCTGGTACAGGGAGAACTCTCAGTATGCTTCTGCTGAGCGAACCCCCTCTTCTACAAAGTCTTCCCTGATTTCCTCAGGCACAGCTTCTTTCTCCTCTGCACATCTCTTCTTGCTTTCTTTCTTGTCTGATTTTGCTTTGCTGAGTTTTTGTTCTGAAAGATTGTATGCATGTAGAGAAGTACATAAAGTATGTGTAAAGTTTTAAAAAACAATTTTCGGGGTGCCTGGGTGGCGCAGTGGGTTAAAACCTTTGCCTTCGGCTCGGGTCATGATTCCAGAATCCTGGGATCAAGCCCCACATTGGGCTCTCTGCTCAGCAGGGAGCCTGCTTCCTCCTCTCTCTCTGCCTGCCTCTCTGCCTACTTCTGATCTCTGTCTGTCAAATAAATAAATAAATAAATAAAAATCTTTAGAAAAATAAAATAAAAAATATTTTTCAAGCAAACACCCACTTCACTTGACCCAGGTCAAGATAAAGAACATAATCTGCAACTCAAACCTCTAGTGTGCCTTTCTGTCCTCCCAAGAGTTAGCCATGACCTTGCTTTTTGATCATCTTCTTGCTTCATTTTATAGTTCTGCTATCTCCATAGGCATTCCTAAACCACAGGGTTTCATGTTACCCATTTTTGGAAATTTATGTGCACAGAATCATACTGCACATTTTTTATATGTGTTTGGCTTCTTTGGCTCAGTATTATGTATGTGAGGCTCATTCTTGTGGGGCGTGTAATGGCAGATCATTTCCTTTGCTGTAGACAGAATATTCTGTGTGTGACACCATCTATCCATTAGAGTTTAACTGTGCTTCTGTAAACTTTTTCTTTCTTTTGTCTCCTAAAGCGTACATGCCTTCAAATTTTAGGGTATGCACCTAGCAGTGGAACCATTGGGTCAGATGATATCCCTGCCTCACTTTTATTAAGTAAACTATCTTCTAAAGTGTTTTTAACAACTTTATACTCCCTTAGCTGTCAAGGAGAGTTCCGTTGCTCCACATCCTTGACGACACTTGTTACTGCCAGATTTTACATTTTGGCCCACCTGGTGGGTAGATCATTGCTTCTCCTGATCTTCATGTGCATTTCCCTCCTGGCCAGTAAGCGTGAGCATCATTTCACATTGTTACTAGCCATGTGGATTTCCTGTTTGGGGAAGTGCCTTTCCAAGACTTTTGTTGTTTCCTTTTCTTATTGATTATTGGAATTTATTCTGGATACGAGTTCTTTGTCGGATGTGTGTTGTGAATCTCCTCTCCCACCCTGAGTTTTGTCCTTTCACTCCCTTAATTGCATGTTTGGGTGACCAGATACGGGAAATCTTAATGTGATAAAATATATCAAGCTTTTCCTTTATGTTTAGTGCTTTTTAAGGAATCCTTCCCTACATTGGGTTTGTAACATCTTTTAAAAATGTTGTAGTTGCTTTTCATGTTTAGATCTGCAGTCTACATGGGCTTGGGGTGTTTTGTTTTGTGGTGGGTTCCCCCCTCCCCGGTATGGTGTGAGGTAGAGATTGAGGTTCATTTTTTTTCTTCCACAGGAATATCCAGTAGACTCAGCGTCACTCGTTGAAAACAGTGTTCTTTCCTGACTATATCCCCTTGTCATAAGTCAGTTGCCCACCTGTGCATGGTCTGTTTCTAGATTCTGTTTCATTGGACTGTGTGTCCATTTTTGTACCAACATCACATTTTCCTGTAGCTATATTTTATTATGCGGTGGCTTTTTTTCTTTTTCCTTTTTCCTTCCTTCCTTCCTCTCCCCTCCCCCTTCCTCCCTCCCTGCCTTCTTCCCTTTCTTTCACATTTTGTTTATTTATTTGGGACAGAGAGAGCACAAGCAGGGAGGAGGGTCAGAGGGTCTGAGCAGGGGGCCTGACACTGGGCTACATCCCAGGATCCCGAGACCATGACCCGGGCTGAAGGCCGATGCCTAACCGACTGAGCCACCCAGGCACCCCTCTTTTTCTTTCTTAAATATTCATTCATTTATTTATTTGAGAGAGAGACTGAGTGCTTGAGCCAAAATCAGGAGTCAGATGCTTAACTGAGTATGCCACCCAGGTGTCCCTGTGCTGTAGCTTTATACTAAGTCTTGACAGTTGGTACAGCGAGTCTTCCATCTTGTTACTCTTCTCTAAGAGTGTCTTGTCCTGGGGTACCTGGGAGGCTCAGTCACAAGAGCATGTGACTCTTGATGTTGGGGTCATGAGTTCAAGCCCCACACTGGGTGTAGAGATTACTTAAAAATAAAATCTTAAAAAAAGAGTGTCTTGTCCCTTTGAATTTCTGTATGCATTTTATTTTTTAATATTTTATTTATTTATTTGAGAGAGAGAGGGAGTGTGAATACGAGAAAGAGAAAGAGAGAGCGAACCAGTGGGAGGAGAGACAGAGGAGTGGGAGAAGCAGACTCCCTGCTGAGCAGGGAGCCCGACAACATGGAGTTCAATCCCAGGACCCTGGGATCACCTTCTGAGCTGAAAGCAGATGCTTAACCAACTGAGCCACCCAGGTGCGCCTTCATATGCATTTTGGAATCAACCTTTCAAATTCGGCTAACACACACCCCCTTCTGAACTTCTGCACCCTTCCTTCACAGCACTTAGCCCTGGATTATAGATGTTTATATGTCTGCCCTCCCAGCTTCCCCAGCCTGACCCCTGTTTCTCCCTGAAGGTATCGGGTTTCCTAAGCCACTCAAGGCTTAAGCATCTTTCCAGGCTGGGTGTGAATCTAGTGTTTGAAAACGTGTGCAACAAAGGCCCGGCAAGCCAGTTATCTCATCTTGCATTCAATCAGTTAAACTGCAGTCAGATCCCTGCTGGAGGGAAGCTGGCTGTGTCCATGTCTTGAGAGAGGTTCTAGAGTGTTGTTCTTCAACGTGGTACCTCTGTAAAGGATTTTCAACAATGATTTTAATGATGCCCAGTGTTTTTACATGCTGACTGTAGAACCAACTTTCATATATGACAGGATCCCACTTAACCTCTATGACACAAACCTCGCTGGTCACAATTTTGGAAGCTCCCTGAAAGCATGGTCTGTCTGCCTTTCCCCCAAAGTTCCTCCCACAGGACCTTGGCATCATAGGTCCTCAATAAATGTTGGAGTTATGATTGGTAAATGCTGCTGATTCTTCTGTTCTCCCTGCCTTCCACAAATGTTTTGTTTAAAGAATGCTTTTAGGGGCAGCTGGGTGGCTCAGTTGGTTGAATGACTGCCTTCGGCTCAGGTCATGACCCTGGAGTCCTGGAATCGAGTCCTGCGTTGGGCTCCCTGCTCAGCGGGGAGTCTGCTTCTCCCACTGACCTCTCTCATGTTCTCTCTCTCTCAGATAAATAAGTAAATAAATCTTTTTAAAAAAAATGCTTTTAAAAAGATTTGTTGAATTATAGCTTACCTGCAATAAAACGCATCCATTTAAATATATGTTTTGACAAATGTTTATGTAAATGGCCCTCTGCTTCCACAAATGCTCCTTCCAATTCTTTGCCCCAGGATGGCCAGAGGGAGTTTTTATAGGAAATGCATCAGATAACTGCCCTGCCCCTGCTCCCCCATGTTCTTAAAACCTTCCACTGGCTCCCACTCTGCTTATAAAAATATTGCAAGCACCTCCTGTAGCCTTCAGAGCCCCATCTGACCCAGACCTGTCCATCTCCTGGATCTCATTTTCTCTCTCCCTCCTGGTTTCTCACTGCATTCCCACCATGCTGTTCTTTTCCACTTCTCTTAGCCCACAAAGCTCTCTCTTCCCTCTGAGCCTTTGCAAAGGCTGTTCCTGCTGTCAGGAATGCTTTTCCTTGTATCAGTTAACTATTGCTGAGTAACAAACCACCCCCAAACCTAGTGTCTTAAAACAACCACCATTCATGATTTTGTAGGAGCCCAGTGGGTGAGCCAACTGGTGCTACTGGTCTGGGTGGGACTTGGTTGATCTTGGTCAGTCTCACTCGTGCATCTTGGGTGAGCAGGGGGTCTGGTGTGCTGTGGATCATCAGCTCTGCTGATCTTGGTTGGGCTCCCTCACACACTTGGATCCTTGGTGATCCAAGGACTGTGGGCTGGTTGAGGCTGGCATTGGCTGGGGTGGCTGAAACACCTCGGCTCTCCTCCACATGCCTCTCCTACCTCTCCAGCAGGCTTGCTAGGGCTGAAGGCCAAAGCCCAAAGGAAGGTAGGCTCCTGCAGGCATGTTTTCAAGCCTCTGCTCTGGTCAGGACTCCTAATGGCCTATGGCTAAAGCAAGTCTGTGGCCACACCCAGATTCAAGGGTGGGGAAATAGACTCTGTCTCTTGAGTGAAAAGAGCCATAAGGTTTCAGGGCAAAGAAAGGAGCAAAATGGGGGCATCTTCATCCCTGCCCCTTCTTTCTGTCTAGTACTCTGCCTTTTCCTTGGATACCTTCTCCTGACCATCCTGGGGCGGTGGGGTGGGCAACAGTCCTTCCCCAGTTCTTTTTGGGGCAGCCCTGGTCTGCTTCCTTCAACAGCTCCCAGCACAACATGTAATCCTCGTGTGTGTGTGTGTGTGTGTGTGTGTGTGTGTGTGTGTGTGTGTGAATGGTGTTGCAGGGCTTGGCGGGAGGCAGGAACCACGGCTGTGTGCCCTTTGTGCCTCCAGGCTCAGCCCAGGGCTTGGCACATAGAAACTGCTCAAAATATTTGTGCACCAACTAATGACCCATCAGGACCGCATTCTTGGAGAAAGGAGAACATGTTACACTGTGCTTCTGGGAGGTCAGTCCCCTTCCCTGAGCTGCCACATGCCAGAAAGAAGGCTGGGGGCAGGGGGTCCTACAGAAGGTAGCTCCCACACTTGGCCCGAGCCCCAAGGCTGCCCTTGCCATTAGGGATGAGGTTCACAGAGCTTGCGGCCACACTCCCGCTGGAAGTCACAATGCACTGCCCCACGGGTCAGGCCATTCTGCCCCAGGGGATTCACAAGCTCTGCTCCACTGTCCTTTGCTCTTAAAATAGCTTAAAGTCCGCCCTGTGAGGGAGGACCTCTGGAGTTTCAGAGCTGAAAGATCAGAGCCTGCGGGTCCTGAACCCATGTGGGATTGGTGGGCTGAGGCCGCCGGGTGGGGGCACATCGGTGGAACAGGCCGGCCTCTGCCTCCCAGCTCTGATTTTACCCACTGAGTCCCTGTGGGCCCTCCTGCTCTGCCCCGCTGTATTGCAGCCTAAGGGGCGAGCCTCCCTAACTCACCATTTGAAGCAGCGTGTTAGAAGCGCGATGTTGAACCGGGACCTTCGTCCTCTGCAATGTCAATGTCAAAACTAGTATGAGCAGTAATAATAGCAACTGCGACTCACTTGGCTTGTACTATGTGTAAGATATTTTGTATATCTTGGCTTATTCAGGGCTGACTGTGGCTATATGACTTGGTGACATCACCATCCTGTTTTACAGTTGAGGAAACAGAGAGGGTGAGGGGTGTGCCTGAGGTCTTAGATTTGAGATCTGAGATCTCAGAGATTTGAATTCAGGTCCATTTAACACTGTAGCCAATGCCCTCATCCACCACCAGGCTCAGGTTGCCCTCAGTCCTCCCTCTGGCACCCCGGGCCTGGACCAGACCTCTGGGTCCTGCCCGCCTTCCCTGCACCTTGGCCCTGACGGTCAGTGTCTGAATAAACCACTCGAGGCCTATCTTAGTATCTCCTTGTCCCCATGAGCTGCCCCCGGGGCACTTAGCAGCTGCCCCGGCTGTCTGCCTGGGTCTGAGCCGAGGGCAGGCCTGGCTGCTGGTTTTGGGGGTAGTGGGGAAGGCCTTGTGAGAATTGCAAGTGCTGCCCTGTCGGGTCTTTGTCTCTCCCGTCATTGGGTCTCAGCCGTCTCTCCAGGCCCCTGAGACCCAGGGAGGCCCTGGGCCAAGTCCTTGGCAGAGCCTTGGGCTGAGGACTGAGTGGAAGCAGATGTGCCTGGGGCCGCATCTGGCCTGGTGCAGGGAGGAGGCGGAGCAGGGGGAGCCAGAGGGGGCCTCAGGCCTGGGAGGATGCTTGGTTTTTAGAGCCAAGAGGGGCTGAATAGAGAACAAAGCTGCCTCAGAGCCAAATATTTTAATCTGTCCGGTTTAAGAAAGAAATTAAATCTTCATTTTTGCTGTATACACCAGAGCTGGTTCTGAGCCAAAGGGAATTAGAGATTGACCCCAACCTCTGGTTCAACTTACAGATGGAGAAAACTGACGGATGGCAGGAACTTGCCCAAGGTCACCCAGCACTTTGTGAACTGAGACACATTACACAGATTGTGGTGATGACTGTGGTCCCCAGGTTTCATGTGGCAAGGTACTGGTGGACATCTCTCTTGTCTGGCCTGAGTGTGGGCCTCAGAAGAGACACCCTGCCATTCTAAGAAGGGGAAAGCTAGCCAGCGTCTACCTGTTCAGTTAGGTTAACTCCTGCTGCAAGGCCACAGTGGGCTCCTAAACCATTTACTGACAAAGGGACTCATCCCCAGGGGAGAGGAGAGCCTCGCTTTCTTCGGTGACCCTGCTCGTGGGGTCTTGTGAGGGGAATCGCTCCACACTGCAACTGGGAACCCTGGGTTCAAGTCCTGAGTTTGTCTCTGACATGCTTTGCGACCTTGGCAAGCTGCTGCTTTTCTCTGGGCCTTGATTTTTGCATCTGAAAAATGGGGTAATAGTATTCTAAGGTCTTCTAGACAGCAGAGAGTCTTTTTGAGAATCTGGTTGCTTGTCCATTTCTTGAGTGTTTCCAAAGCCAGTCCTCTGAGATAGGAAGAGCGTTATTATCCCTCCTTGGAAGGGAATTGACAGTTCACAGAGGTTCAGTGACTGGCTCAATGACACACGACATCCACAAAGTTACAGGACTGGAAGGAGGTCTCTGGATTTCTAGCTCTGTGGTCCTCTCCTCCCCAGAAGACCACTGCTGTCTCTATCATGTGGGGACATGCATGTATGGCCTTCGGTTCTGAGGCCCTCCATCACCCCTCATGGGGGAGCTGAAAATGACAGCAAGGATCAAAGCACTGAGGCTTGCTTCACCTTCCTAATGGAAGGGGCTTCAGAGGTTCGACATGGTGCTTGGCCTTAGACCCTTTTCGGCATCCAGGTGGGAGACCGAGGCCAGCCAGCCTGTGCTTGGACTGCTCCCAGACGGGAAGCTTACTATTCCATGGGGCAGGGTAGCTCAGATTGTGAGAAAGTACCCTTCGGGGCACCTGGGTGGCTCAGTGGGTTAAAGCCTCTGCCTTCAGCTCAGGTCATGATCTCAGGGTCCTGGGATCGAGCCCTGCATCGGGCTCTCTGCTCAGCAGGGAGCCTGCTCCCCTACCCTGCCTGCCTTTCTGCCTACTTGTGATATCTTTCTCTGTGTGTGTCAAATATACAAATTTAAAAATCATTAAAAATGTTTCTAAAATAATTTTTTTTTTAAAGATTTTATTTATTTGACAGAGAGAAATCACAAGTACACTGAGAGGCAGGCAGAGAGAGAAAGAGAGGGAAGCAGGCTCCCTGCTGAGCAGAGAGCCCGATGCGGGACTCGATCCCAGGACCCTGAGATCATAACCTGAGCCGAAGGCAGCGGCTTAACCCACTGAGCCACCCAGGCGCCCCTAAAATAATTTTTTAAAAAAAGAAAAAAAGAAAGTACCCTTACCTAACACCTAGTCCAGATACCTCCTGGAAATGGGCCGTCTGCCGCTGCCTTGCTCCGAGAGCTGACAGATCTCCCAGCAGCCCCCTCACCTGGCTCCACTACCCAAGAGCCTCCGCGCCCGAGGCTGGGACCGCCTTGCAGCAGGCAGGAGGGAACAGGCCTCTTTCTGCCCCTGGTAACAGGAGGGGAGCCTGTGAGCCCTTTGCCTGGACCCTGTGGGGGAAGGGACAAGAGCTCTGGGACAGGCCAGTGGAAGATTTGTTGGTCTGGGAACGAGAACACCTGAGTCTGTGCCAGATGGCGTCTGCCCGTGACTTGCTACGTCATCTTGGGTGAGTTCTGCTTCTCTTGGTCTTAGTTTTCTCATCTGTAGGATGGGGATGTACATAACCCCTGCAGGGCCCATAGGGCTTGTATAAAACCTGCTGGGAGGGTGGTGGGAAGTGAGACCTTTGCAAAGTCAAGCACTGGACACAGGTGAGGACCATGCAGGGTGAGATCATCCTGAGCTGGGACTCCGGACAATGCTGAGTCTCCCCGGCCCTCCCGCGGCTGTGGTCGGGCAGGTGTGCCCTTGACTTCAGCATGCCGGCTTCACAGACTCCACCCGCCGCTGGGTTCTGAGGCTGTGCCATGGGATTGGGGACATAGGGCGGATCCATAGGAGGCTTCTTCTCTTCTGATGACAACTCAAGACATTTTTGAACCTATGGATACGTTCTAAAACAGAAAGGACTGCGTGGCATACGGACTGCAGGTAAAACACCAGGCTGGAGAGGCCCCAAGCGAGGGCAGCCTCAGCCCCGCCCAGCCCTGCTCTGCTCCCTCCCAGTCCCCCACCGCCCGCCCCGCCCCCCGTGGTGCTTGTCCCACTCTCTTTCTGTAGGAGAGGAATTTTAGGGAGAAAGTTTGTGTGGTCCCCAAGAAAATAAAATTTCTGATTGAGGCTCCTTCCCCACCTCCCAGAGCCCTCCTTTGGCAAACTCTGTTCTTCTTACTCGTCACAAACTTGCCGTTCAGAAATCTTGGTGAAATGTCTGAGCTCATTTCCCATCCTTAGAGGCGGTGGTCATGACCACCATCACGGGCAACTGACAAAGCCAGACCCATGGTCTCCCCTGGGCAGGCTGAGTCCCTGCTCAGACAGTTCCGGGCACATCAGATCCCCTTGCTGGCTGCAGATCCGACTCATGAATGAACCTGCGTTTCCATTCATCTCCGAGGCAGGCTGATATTGCTGTTTCTGGGTCACCCTTAGACCCACAGCCATTTAGTGATAGTTCTTGGGCTGCTGCCAGCCTCCCCTGCCCCACTGCACCTGCCCACTCTCCCTGCACCTGTCATCAGTGGGACCTGGAGAGCACTGGCCCAGGTTGTGCTCCATCCCCAAGAAACCTAGTCTTCTCGGTGTTTCTGAAGAATTAGAATAACCTGCACGATAAGGGACTGAGGCGAGAATCATCAGTGCGGGCGAGGGCCACAGGGTGAGATGTGTTAACAGGATACCAACAGGATACATCCAAAGATGACTTCTGAACTACAGAGGGCAGTGTGCTTTGGTGCTGGGAGGTCCGGCAGTGACCACCTAGACAGGCCATCAGGCTGGACCTTGGCCTGGCTGAGCTACTGCTCTTGCTGGAGATGCTTGGCCCGAGGCTAGCATGGGAATCCCGTGGGACAGTGCAGGACGTCTGGCCTGGGTTCTTCAAAGGGTCTAGTATGAGGAACAGAGTGGGAGGGATATCAGGGCCCAGGGCCACACACAACGCTTGACTGGATCACGGACTAGGAAAAACAGCCACAAAGCACATGTGGGAGGCCACCAGGGAAACGTGAGCAGGGACTTTGGGCGATGTTGGTTGGTGTTGCCTCATTGATGCTGGTTATCGTTGGTGTGGCGCTGGCATGGGACGGTGGAGGGGAGTGGCCTCCTTCTGGGGAGATGCACCCTGAGCTGTTTGGGGATGAAGTATCATGTTGTCCCACCTTCCTTTTGGGTGGTTTGGCAAAAGTGAAGTGTGTATGTGTGTGGAGAGGGAGAGACAGAGACAGATATACATGCACACAGAGCTCTGCGCAGTGAAGGGGGTATTGTCTCAACCATCCAATGGGTTAGAACATTTTCAGAATGTAAAAAGGCACTGAAAAAGCCATAAATCCTTACTGAAATCTCTCCGAGAGAAAAGATAAAACTTAAGACTTATATCCTGCGACAGAAAAAAAAGTCTTTTTTTTTTTTTTAAAGATTTTTATTTATTTATTTGACAGAGAGAAAGATCACAAGTAGGCAGAGAGAGAGAGGGAAGCAGGCTCCCCGCTGAGCAGAGAGCCCGATTCGGGGCTCGATCCCAGGACCCTGAGATCATGACCTGAGCCGAAGGCAGAGGCTTAACCCACTGAGCCACCCAGGCACCCCCAAAAATAATGTCTTATATACTCTCTCCCCCCATCTTCTATTCAGAGTCTCACTTGTTAGAGAAACTGTTTCCTACAGAATCCTTTTGTAGGCTGGAGGCCTGGCTGTGACGTTTCACTCTGGCATCCTACACTTGGCCAAGTTGCTTAAAGAGTTCTGTAACTTGACTTCCTCATCTGTAAAATGGGAGAGAACATTGGTACTCACCAAAAGCGTGGTTGTGGGGATTAAATATCAGGATGCCCCTGGGGCACTGGGATGACAGTCAGTGTTCAATAAATGACAGGACTGCCCACGGCAGGTTGTTCTGGAATGTTCCCCTAAGTGAGGGCTGACCCCAGCTCTGGCTTCCCAGGCACCTCTGACCATCCATCCCGCTGCCGGTGGCTGGACATCAATGCTTTGAGGCCTAGGTCTCTTCTTCTGGTCTGTGGGATGATTCCCCAGGACCAGGACCTCGACACTGGGCATGGCCATTATGCCTTGCTGTGCCCACCAGGTGGAGGCATTTAACCACAGATGCTCCACTTCCCTAGCTCTCTTCCCATGTTTACATGCAAGGGGGACTGTGTGTCGTTGACATGAGGTCCTGCCTGCTCCGAAAGTGGGCTCTGTATGAGGGGGGAATACATCTTTGTGGCTTTAAGCCTGTTGGGTTTAGGAATTGTTTTGTTTCCAGTACAACCCATCTATACCAACCAATAAGGCGGGGTTGCCCTGTCCCTGGCCAGGTCTCCCAGGAATGCTAATCTAGAGGAGAGTCAGTCCTAGCTGGCACTTCCCAAGCATCTCTGACCCTGAGGTGATGCCCTCACCCCTCTAGGAGGCTCTGAGCTCAGCTCTGCTAGCCCCCAGCCGTTCCCTTGCCCTGGCCGAGGGCCACTGACCCATGATCACAGAGAGGGCTGCTCCTTTCCCCAAATATAGGCTCTTATCAGCCATCTGCTGCAGGAGTTTGGTCATTGTCTTAGTCCAGACATCAGAATGAAGATCTCTTATCAGCTCCTGTACTAGGGAAGTTGGGCTGGGCAGAATCAGGGTCAAAATTCCTCTGCCTCCAGTGCAGCTGTTGCTGCGGCATCAAAGATGAAGCTTGTTGGAAGGGAAACCAGGGGTGAGGGAAGGAGCCCTGGACTGGGAGCCAGAAGGCCTGGACTCCAGCCCTGGCTCTGCCTCTCATTGTGAGACCTCAGGGAGTTTCTTCCTTTCTCTGCACTGAAGATTAAAGAGCTCTGCTTTTTCCTGCCCCAGGGCCTTTGCACAGGGTATCCTTGCCTGAGAGCCCTTTGCTATTTACCTGCTTAACTCTTTTACGGCACACCTTGGCCTGAAACACAGGGTCATTGTGTTCGAAGCATCCAGCATGCTGCCTTCAGAGCACACATTGTTGGTTTTAATTACTTTAATTAAAGTCATTACTTTAATTACTGCTTGTGCAGACTGTCTCCTCTCTAAGCTGTGGGCGTCCACCTTTCTGTGACCCAGTCAAGGCTTGCTGAAGGAAGGAGTAATGTGCGTGAACAAACTTGTGAGAGGGTCCCTGACAGCCTGGGCATGGGGGGGGGGGGTGTCCAGCTTCCCCCTCACCTCCCCTTCTCTCAGGAAGTCCCTCTTTCAGCTCCCCTGGACAGGGGCTAGGTGTGGCCTAAGCGACTTGGTCTATGCTGCCCCCTGGTGTCGACTCCTAGGATAACGGCTCCTGGCGCTCCTGCTCCCTGGAGGAGACGGTGGCATCAACAGGTGCTTTTCCTGTGTTGTTACTGCTGAGAGCAGCCCTGTGAGACGGGGGTTATTATTGCCCATTCAATCAATGAAGAAAGCCCATATCTGCTCATTTACTTGGAAAATATTCATCGAATACCTGTTATCTGCCAAGAAGTTTGCTAAGAACTGGTGCTTCACTAGTGAACTTTCTACCCCGATAGGGCATCCATTCAGGTCTGCCAGGAAGAGGGAAGACAGTAAACGCCATGAACACATGGAATGTGTGTGTGTGCGTGAGAGAGAGAGACCAGCACATTGATGGCGCAGGCATTAACTGACTCGTCCAAGGTCACACAGATGCCACTTGATTTGAGTCAGGTTGTGATGATCAAAGCTGGTAGCTCTGTAGGGCCCAGCTCCGTGCCAGGTGCCGAACTCAGTGTCCCTTACATGTGTGTTAGCTTGTTTTATCCTGACAACAACCCTGTTGTTATCCCGCCTTGCAGAGCACAGAGAGGCCAGGTAACTTGCCCAAGGTCACTTAGCTGCAAAATGGTGGAACCATGACGTGAACCCAGGTGTTTTGGCCCCAGAACCTGACTCCCGAGCACTGCACTGCATGAACTGTAGAAGTTTTGACGTCCCAGGCTTCAGTGATGGTGACCACAAACCCAGGGCCACGTCCTCTCCTTCCCTAGCCAAGAGGGATCAAGAGAGCCTGTCCTAGCAGGTCCCCTGTCTCCAAACCATCTAAGATGGCTGAATAGCAGCCTGTCCCATGGCTTGGAGAGACTCGGAGGAGGGAGTGCCGAGGGATGGCCCCTGTCCTCAAGGAAGCTGATGGGTCCACCTGTTGGGGAAAACCAACCCTGCTAAGGAGAGAGATGAGGGGCTCAGGTACAGAGAACCAGGGAGGGCTTCTCAGAGGAGTTAAGGGGTGGTCCTAGAGAAATGAGTAGGATTCAGATGCAGAATTCTGTGGGAAGGGCAGAAGCAGAGGGAATGAGGTGTGCGGCTGCTGGAGGATGAAAAATAAAACTCATTACAGGCTCTGAGGTTCAGGGCTTCCCCAGCAGGCTGAGGAGCTGGGTGGCCTGTGGGCTGGGGGCCCTCAGGGGAAGGACAAGGTCAGGTCAGGGCTTTGGAAGCGCCTTGGGCTGCAGAGTGGAGGAGTGGGTGGTGGGAAGTGAGACCTGAGCCAGGGAGCCAGGGCTGTTGCAGGCATCCAGGTGAGGGGGCAGGGACAGCCACGGGACTCTGAGGCTGAAACTCTGAGGCTGAAACTCACTTCAAGTGAGTTTTGAAATCACATAGTCTGCCCCCCTCCATCCACCGCGTCCTTCCCTCCAATTTTCCCTCAGTCACTCCAGTCTGCCCTTGCCTTGTTAAAGAACAGTTTCTCGGACACTTGCTACAGTGTAGTAAAGAGTTTAAGACTATGGCAGTAGGAGAGAGGCTGGGCTTAACTCGGAATATTTATAGCGAGGAGCAGAGCAGGTGTCGGTGGGTAGGAAATGACTAAGAGGAGGAAGGGTAGGGAAGGGCTTGCTAAACCGACGTAACGGGGTTCTTGCTAAAGGCAGGCCAGGAACGTAGTAAATATTAAGGTTGGGGGGATTCTTGCCAGCTGAGCAGACTTCTTTGTTAAAACACACACACGGGGCGCCTGGGTGGCTCAGTGGGTTAAGCCTCTGCCTTCGGCTCGGGTCATGATCCCAGGGTCCTGGGATCGAGTCCCGCATCAGGCTCTCTGCTCAGCAGGGAGCCTGCTTCCTCCTCTCTCTCTCTGCCTGCTTCTCTGCCTACTTGTGATCTCTGTCAAATAAATAAATAAAATCTTTACAAAACACACACACACACACACATACACACGTGCGTGACCAGGTATGGGTGCACATGTATATGCACACAGAGACATACACACATGCCTACACATGCATACACACATGCCTGCGTGTACACATCAACTCCTATGCACATGACATCACATGCATGGACATGGATGCATTCGTGTGCATACAACTCATATACCTAGGCCCACACCTCTGCACACAAACAGTGTATCCCCAGATGTCCATACATATATGCATGTGTGCGCACGCACAGGCACTTCTGAGACCTTGGCTCTGACCCCCTCTTCTTGTAGGGCCAGGACTTCATTGCCCTGGGGCCTGGCACAGGTGCCACAGACTCTGGGCCCGGTCAGATGACCCCAGCGATCCTCTGCTGCCACCTTGTGGCCACTTCCCAGATGGCAGCATGTAGGAGGTGAGGTCGTTGCCTGGTTCCGGTTCTGGGAAACTCTCAGCCACCCTGGAGCCTTGCCCACCCAGGAATGCTTGGTTTTGCCCAATGCTGTGGGGTGATTCATGGGGCCTGGAACAGGGTGAGGGTCCCACTCTTCCCAATACCCCCTAACCCCTTGTCCCCTCTTACGTTCAGGCCTTCACAGCCACCTCCCCCCCCTTCTCTGTGAGCCCTTTGGGGAAGATTTTATTGTGCTCAGCTCAGTATCTGGGGACCTCATGTGGCCCCAGGCACCGGCAGGTGTTCAATGAGTCGAGGAGTGAGGGAGAAGGAAGGAGGAATGTGGGGGAGAGCAGGAGAGAAGGCTGGCGGCTGGCGGCAGGAGGAGAAGATGGCTTGATAAGCTCTAACCAGGGGCCATGGGCCCTACACATCCCAAGAGATCAAAGTTTTAACCAGGAGAGAAAAGCATGAGACTTTTTCCCCACAGTCTTTTTTTTTTTTTTTTTTAAGATTTTATTTATTTATTTGACAGAGAGAAATTACAAGTACACTGAGAGGCAGGCAGAGAGAGAGAGAGAAGGAAGCAGGCTCCCTGCTGAGCAGAGAGCCCGATGCGGGACTCGATCCCAGGACCCTGAGATCATGACCTGAGCCGAAGGCAGCGGCTTAACCCACTGAGCCACCCAGGCGCCCCTCCCCACAGTCTTTTAATCTGGCTCTAAGTTATTGCTTGCCTGCTATTATTTTTATTAGGAGACAAAGGGAATCCTTCTCTCTAAATGCCCCCCAAAGGCAAAAGTTATGAGTGGGTGTGTTGTCACCTCCATGTAAGACTGGGGGGGGTTGTCCCTTTGTTCCTCAGTGTAGGGGGGAGTCGGGCCAGGGCTGAGCTTTCACCCCGCTTTCTTGGCCCCCTAATCTGAAGCAGGGGGAAGGGCCATCTCCGCAGCTAAACCTTTTAAAACCAGGAAAGAAACCTCAGTAATGGGGGCCTGAGGACCTGGGATGCCGGTCTGATGCTGGTTTGAGTGGATCGCAGAAGGAACTCGGTGGAAAAACCCTTTCACCTGGTGTCTCCCTCTTAGAGTTCTCAGTCTTTCTCTCACGGCCTTATAAAGGGAAGCATTTAGGCTTCTTAAAGGTCTGGCAAGGACCAAGGGGATCTCCTCTGATATCTGACCAGGAGTTAATTTTTTTTTTTAAGATTTTATTTATTCGACAGAGAGAGATCACAAGTAGGCAGAGAGGCAGGCAGAGAGAGAGAGAGGGAGGAGGAAGCAGGCTCCCTGCCTAGCAGAGAGCCCGATGCAGGACTCGATCCCAGGGCCCCGAGATCATGACCTCAGCCGAAGGCAGAGGCTTTAACCCACTGAGCCACCCAGGCAGCCCCAGGAGTTAATATTTTTAAATGTTACTTGAACATGCATTTTGTGCGAGTTCCTCTTCCCAGGTGCTGGGATAGGACCACAAATGACAGCAGACGGATTTCCTGCCTGCGGGGTGTGGGGGGAGGGTGGGAGGGATGGGGGCTCCATTATTGCTGGGGAGGCCGGGAGTAAGCATGTTCACAGAGCCCTGCACAGTCATGTGGATAGGGATGAGGACATGAGGAAGAAGGAGTGGGAGCGTGTGAGTCCCCCGAACACGAGACAAGGACGAGGAGGCTGGACCCTGTGATGGGTACCCTGAACTGGATCTTTTAATTGGCTTAATTCTCAAGAATTACATAAGTAGGGCACCTGGGTGGCTCAGTGAGTTAAGCCTCTGCCTTCAGCTCAGGTCATGATCTCAGGGTCCTGTGTTCGAGCCCCGCATCGGGGCTCTCTGCTGGACGGGGAGCCTGCTTCCCTCTCTCTCTGCCTGCCTTTCTGCCTACTTGTGATCTCTTTCTGTCAAAAAAATAAATTTAAAAAATCTTAAAAAAAAAAAAAAGAATTACACAAGTAACATGGGTTTGGAACAGACAGGTTTGAAAGTACAAGTAAACAAAAAAAGCTGCCTGCGATCCCTTAGGCTGCACGTATCCGCCCGCCCGGGAAGCACTGATCCCACTTGACCATGATTGAAGACTGAACCACCGTGACTGAGGGCGAGGTCCTTTGGAACTACTGTGTGATTGTCATGTTTGAGCCCAGGGACCACCATGCCCTGGGTGTTCCTGTCACCCATGGTCCTGTTAACCTGGCTGCCTGGGACTCCAGTTTTGTCAGCCCCGCCGACTGCTGGCCTCTCCACACGAGGTAGGATGTACGGAAAGCGGCAGACAGAGGCTACGGGCCAGCACTTCAGCCAAATGGAAGTTGTGGTTAAGTTGAGGCCACTTAAATCTTTACCCAAAGAGGTGACCAGACAATCCAAGAAATTGGATTGCTTGCAAGTAAGTGTAGTAAGTATTTGGGCTCAAGTGATGTTCAAGAAATACACATTAAAACACCACCACCGGGGGCACCTGGGTGGCTCAGTCAGTTAAGCATCTGCCTTCGGCTCAGGTCGTGATCCCGGGGTCTTGGGATCAAGTCCGGTATCAGACTCCTTGCTTAATAGGGGGTCTGTTTCTCCCTCTGTCTCTGCTCCCCCACCCTGTGCCTTCTCTCTCTCACTCACTCCCTCTCTCAAATAAATAAATAGATTTAAAAATATATATATATATTTTAAAAACCACCTCAGCTGCAGATTAGCAAAGTAACAAGTTGGATGGTATTAAATGTGGGAAACAGCCATGCTGCACCACCAGTTGCGGGGGGAGAGGGGGTCCGGGAGGGCAGCTGTAGACACAAACACAAATAGTATGGCTGTTCTGGAGAACCATCTGGAACAAACACACTCCTTGACTTTATAACCTGGAGAAGTCCTCGAGCAGAGCAGCGCCGTTCAGGATGAATGGGAAGTGAGAGGCACCCAGGCATCTGCCGCCGGGGGAATGACTTTGTGCGCACGGAGGGGGACGTCTGTAAGGGATGCCACTTGTCAAAGAGCAGCAGCTACGTGTCCTGCAGCACCTCGGAACAGATCTTAAAGGCAGGGTTGTCTTCTGTGCAACCCTGTCTGTGTAAGCATGATCTCCTATCTCAGCGGCATTTAGAATTGCAGAAATTCTGTTTGTTCTCTATCTCCTCCCCGGGGTATACAGCTGTTTTTTCTACCTGGATGCTTCTTTTGGACTTTTCCCTTTTCTTCTGCTTTGAAAATGTTGCCATGACATTACGTGGAATGTCCTGGGTCCTTTTGATCTGTACACGTGGCTGTTTCCACGGCTCCGAAGAGGTTCTTTATGTCGCCTCTTTAATGATAGTTCATTTCATTTGTGGGTTCTCCTTGGTGAACATCATTTTTTTAAAATTCATTGCTTGTCTCTTCTTCCCCGTTTTTCTGAAGCGATCATGTTATCAACTGTGATTTTTATTTGTCTTCTTCTGTGCTCTTCCTCCAAACCACCCGTTCCGTGATCTGCGGCAGCTGTGCTGCTGGTTAGTTTAAGTGCGGCTTGGGTCCTGCCCTCATGTCATCCCTCTCCCCGCCACCTCACGCACCCCCCTTTTTGCATCTCATTTGGGCACTTTTCAGCAGCTCCCTGCTTTCTCGGGCTCCATGAGGAGGCCGGAAATGACCTTTGGCAGGTCATTTTTGAAGGTTTGCTCAACAACTGGACATGGCCCCCTGAGAAAGTATAGTCACTTTTTCTTTTCTTTTCTTTTTTTTTTTTAATTAATTTATTTGAGAGAGAGAGCATGAGCAGGAGGGGCAGAGGGAGAGGGAGATAGAATCTGAAGCAGACTCCTCGCTGAACGTGGAGCCTGACGTACTCATGACCTGAGCTAAAGCCACGAGCCAGACGCTTAACGGAAGGAGCCAGCCAGCACCCCGCAGTTGCATTGTCCGTGACCTCCGTGTTGGTTTTGCCCTCCGTACTCCTCCTCGAGTGAGGCTGCTCAGCAGATCTCCCCTCTCTTTGCAGGGCCGGGGATCTGCTCCTCCGGTCCTCCAGCAGGAGGGCAAGTGAATGTTTCAGTCCAGCTCCCCGTTTCTGGCAGATTTTCACACAGTGTCTTTGTGACTTGCCTGTCATCCCCATCACCTGCTCCTCTGTCACTCTGAGTGAATCTGGTTGGCAGAATTGTCCCTGCTGAGGGCACTGCCGTGGACATTTTCTCATGCCTCCCTCTGTTGCCCTGCACAGGACTCCAAGTCTCAGAACAGCTGCCTTCTTGCCAGCGCTTTACTCTTCAATTTTTGAAGGTTATAGAGGACAGCTCCTCATGTCCTGGTTGGCACAGGCCCTGGGTCAGGGAATGGGGGGGGGGGCGGAGTGTGAAGTGTCTTCCTGTTTTTTCTCTTCCAGATGGCTCTTTTTACTTATGAAATGTTCTTTTAAAAATCCAAGCTGAGGGGCTCCTGGCTGCCTCAGTCTGTAGGAAATGCGGCTCTTGATCTTGGGGTTGTAAATTTGAGCCCCACGTTGGGTGTAGAGATTACTTAAAAATGGTCTCAAAAATAAAAACCCAAGCTGATTCATCTGACTCCCTTCTTTTTTTATTGTTTTAAAGGATTGTATTATTTATTTGACACAAAGAAAGAGAGCGAACACAAGCAGGGGGAGTGGCAGAGGGAAAGAGAGAAGTAGGCTCCCAGCTGAGCAGGGAGCCTGATATGGGGCTCAGTCCCAGCACCCTGAGATCATGACCTGAGCCGAAGGCAGAAGCTTAACGACTGAGCCACCCAGGCGCCCCCAACTGACTCCCTTCTTGAAGCAACTTCTCCCCTCCCCCATTGCCCTCGATGAGGGACTGAGTCCCTTAATATGCTTCCCAGAGTTCTCTCGATGCCTTCATGCCCTCTTCTCCAGCCATAGTTCCCCACACTGCCCTTGGACTTGGTGCGCCTTCTTCAGTGCGCCACACTCTCCGCAGACCTCTGTGCCCTCGCACAAGATCCTCCTTTGGGCTCAGTGGCCTTGCCCTTCCCACCCTATCTCTACCCTGGAAGAGACGAAGATCGGGCTCAGATGCATCTCTTCCAGGAACCCGTCTCCACTGTCCCTGATTAGACAACGTCCCCCAGCCCGGCCTCACGCTGCGTTCTTTCATCCATTCATTCCCTCCGTGCCTCCTGGATCCAGCTGAGTTCTAGACACTCTGGCCTTCCTTCTTGCACTGGACTCTGAGGGGCAGATCTCCAGGGTCCAGCAGTGGGCACTCACTCACTGCGGGCAAACCTCCCTGAGCCAGGCCTCCACCAGAAGGCAGCACTATACAGACGTCCCTTGGAGACCCAGTCCTGACGATCCCATGTGCTGGGCTCCTGGGATGGACGGTCAGAAGGGCCCACCTTCTCCAGCAAGGCGGCTCTAGAGTAGCCTGGTCTTCTGAACCAAATCCTTCAGCTCTGCCCTTGGCCTGTCCCAAGCCCACACATCCTATTAGTGCAATTTTATTAAGAACACGGTAGAATCCAGGAAAGCATTTGTGGGCAAAGGAGAAAGAGAGGACTTGTGGTTGTGGTACATGCGAACAGTGATAACCGGTAGAAGGCTCCTCCCGAAGCCTCAAAAGTCTGTGGTTAGAAAATGCAAGGGCAGAACCAACCTCAGATAACTGGACATTTACAAAACTACCCTTTTTTGTTTAGTATTAAAAAGAAAAAAAAAACCATATTGCCTAAATTGCTTTAGAAATCTGAAAAGACTTATGCATAATCTGTCTTCCCAAAGACAGAAACTCAGTCCTTTGCTCGTGGGAACAGAGTGTAAAAATAATCACCAGCTTTAGGGTCTGAATGCCGGCTGGATGGGGAGGAGGTGGAGTGCAGGGGGCAGAGCCGGCCTCACATGTTAAGGTGGGCAGAAATTAGCATCCCGAACTGCCCGCTGTGGAATTGTCATTTAACCAGGTTAAAAAAAGCTATTCCCAAACAGGCTCCTCCTGACGGCCTCGGAGCTGATGTGGAAGCCGCCAAATGTGTGTATTTGTGGAGTGGTAAGTAGGTCAGATATTTCTGTCGCTAATTATTACTTGTGAAAAAATATGTCGTGAGCTTGCCGCAGGGAGAGAGTATTGGAAGCAGCATTGATCTTTGGAAACTCCAGCCAGATTCATCCCTACAGGGCTGGAATCCTGAGGACAGTCAGACGAGGGGGAAAAAAAAAATGTCCTAAATGCAGGTGCACGTGGGACAGTTGCAGGAACTCCAGCAGGAAGTCGGGAAATCTGGGCTCTAGCCCCTGATTTTCACTTCCCTCGTCTGGGCTTCGGTGTTCTCGCTGGGCTGGATTTGGTTATTAGTACAAAGGTTCTGATACCGTGACCTTGTCAGTGGAAGGTCATTTTCTGGGGACCTGGGATTTCCCTTCTGTCTTAGGGATAGGTTTTTGTGTTCTGAGAGGTAAAAAGGAATCAGCCCGGAGGTGTGATCGGTGGATGTTTGGCGATGAATATTAGTGGAAAATCTTGCGGCACCTGGATGGGACCCACGTTTTTAAATATGTGTTGAGTGTTGAATATGTGTTGGACATTGTGGCAGGCGTGATGGACACACTCACACATAGGACTCTGCCCACTCCTTTGTGTGTTTCAGACTGGTGGCCACCAATTATTGACTTTTCAGAGGGTGAAGTGGTTTGACCAAAGTTACCCAAATAGTAAGTAGCAGAGTGAGGATTTGAACCCAGCTTCTCGCTCCAGTGTCCTAAATCGGCCCGCATAGCTGTGCTCCAGTGAGCAGTTAGGGGGACAAAGTCGCCCCCTCCCCTTAGATGTGAAGTCTGGATACCAGGGCAGGATTCTGCTCTAATTAGTTTTCTTGGACAGGCTAGGAGACTTGTCAATGCTCTATGCAAAGTTATGCAGAATATGCAAATGAGGGGTGGCTCCAGTTGTGTTGTAACCAGTACAGCACCTGTGTTTCTCTGCTCTGAAAGGTTCAGCCTGCAGAGCTGCCTGGTGGCTTGGGCAATGGGAAGGGTATGGGGCGTCTTTTCCCAAAGTCGCACCTGCCTGCAAGTCCCCTCTACGTGTGTGTCCAGGAACTGGGATGTAAATGCCCCTGCCATATGGACCGTATTAGTGCCAGATGTCTGGGCAGGGAGGAGTTTAGTTGATCCAAAAAGTTCCTGTTTCTGTTTTTAAACGGGTGGGCTTCAGGGGCGCCTGGCTGGCTCAGTCAGAAGAATGAGCGACTCTTGATCTCAGGGATGTGAGTTTGAGCTCCACATTGGGTGCAGAGATTATTTAAAAGAAAATAAACTTTACAAACATTTCCTTCATTTCTTTATCTTCAAAATGTGTGAATGAGGGACCCCCAATGGGCTCAGTCGGTGTAGCGTGTGACTCTTCATCTTGGGGTCGTGAGTCAGAGCCCCACATCGGGCGTAGACCTTACTTAAAAAATAATATTAAAAAATAAAGGGGCGCCTTGGTGGCTCAGTGGGTTGAGCCTCTGCCTTCGGCTCAGGTCATGATCTCAGAGTCCTGGGATGGAGCCTCTGCTCAGCAGGGAGCCTGCTTCCCCCTCTCTCTCTGCCTGGCTCTCTGCCTACTTGTGATCTCTGTCTGTCAAATAAATAAATAAAATCTTTAAGAATAATAAAAGTAATAAATTAATTAAAATTAAAATTTAAAAAATAGGTGAATGAGCTTAAGACCCTGTGATGATCTGTCTCCCATGCTAAGGCTTCTGGAAAGTACCACCCTCCTCCCCCCCCCAATACTCTGCTTGTGATGACCCTGGCCCTCACCCCTCTTCAGCACTCACTCCCACCACGTCTTGTTTGCCACCCACACCCCTATCCCCGGGAACTGCTTTTCTTGCTTCTCATATTTTGCATATGCTGCTTCTGTCCCCCAGCAGCCTTTTCTCTCTCTCTTCTGTCTGTCAAACTCCTCTCCACAGGCCGGCTTAGACATTATGTCCTCCTGTCCCCAACCCTAGGCAAGCCCAGGCACCCTCAATGCCTAGCTCTCTTGATAGCGCTTAGTAGCTAGTTTCTTGTCATGCTTACTGGGAACAGAGACCCCCAGGCACATAGCCCAGGACTGCCAGAGCCATCTAGAATTAACATTTGAGGAATGAACAAGTCAAAGAATAAATGCATCTACCCATTTTAGTGTAAAATTGTCCAAAGGAAGTAGTTGCTAGCCTGTGACTTTAGACTAAAAATAGGTATAGGGACACCAGGCCTAATATAAATTTTAATTTTTAATAACTTGAGAAATCAGTGAGCTATACCTATGGGAAAATGATGAGGAGTCAGCCACATAAATTAATGGAAAGTATGTGTTCACATTATCTAACTATATTAAGTGTGAATAATAATTAATTATAGATTCTACATGCGGTCGTGTCTTAGAGAATTCAATGTGAAGGAATTTAAAAAGTCATTCATCACCCCCCCCCCGTGCTCCACCCCAGGCCATAACATAAAAAGCAATGGCCAAAGAATTTTCCATAATTTATGAAAATCATCATCTTAGAGGAAAAACAACTCTCATTAGGAGCATAATAACTTGGAAAAAGAAGCTGTGCCCAAGTGTGTTTGCTAATACTGTTGTAATAATTTCCCTCTCTCCCCTGCATTTATTAATTCCTCCACCCATTCACTGTCTCTGCGGTGTATGGAGAGGTGGGCTACCCACGGATGTGAACGATAACTCAAGAGCCAGATTGTCCAAGTTCAAAACCAAACTTCTCTACTGTGCAGCTGTGTGGTCTTGGGCAAGTCACTGAACCTCTCTGGGCCCTAGATCCTCTGTCTATAAAATGGAGGTCATAACAGTACCTATTGATAGGGTTGGCGGTGATGGGGAGCTTAAGCACTCACTAAATAAGAACTCCAGCTGTGGGCCTGGTGTGCGGGTACCATGTACTAACGACCGAGCTTCTGTCCTTGAAGAGTTTGCTGACTGGTGAGGGAATCAGACTGTAAGTAAGTAAGCTCCTTTCACATGACAAAGTCACGTGTTACATGTGGACATGAGTAAGGTCCGTGGTACGGAGAGATGGGGCTCCTTGCATTGGGGGCGGGGGGCTGGACCACTTCTCTGAGGAGGTGACATTTCGCTCAAGAGGTGAAGGGTCAGGAGCAGGTGATGTGAAGAGGGCGGGCAGAATGTTTTGGGTCTTGTGTGCTCCAGTCCATGGGGGAGCTCCTTCCCTGTTTCTGCTTGCTGTTGAGGCAAACTTCGGAGCTGCGGTGATAAAGGATCCAGAAAAGTCCCTAGACAGTGGAACAGACTTGATCGGCATGGACGGGAAGGAGGGGCATGGTGGGAGAAGGACAGATCCTTAGTGTGTGGAGAGCTGGCCTGCTCTGGGAAGACAACTAGAGCTGACCTGCCCTGCCCCCATGAACAGCAAACGGGTTAAAGACATAAAGTTAATGCCCTACAGGGAATAGAAGAAAATTGGGGGATCTTAGATTTCTGATTGGGAGGCGGTGCTGGAAAAGCCTTCCCCACCAAGACCAAAAAGGCACAAATCATGGGGTCAAACATGACTAGGTTGGACTCTATCAGAATTAGGGATTTGTGTCCTGCACCAGAGAGCAGAGACGAGGGGTCAGGCAGATCCGGAAGCATAAGACCAGGGAGCTCCCAGAAGCAGAAGCCAACGGCCAACAGTCAAACGGCCAACAGCCCATGAAGAGATGTGTCCGCACACTGGCATCCGAGATACGCAAGTGAAAAGTCCTCACGAAGCCAAGCCCCCTCGCCCACCTTGGAATGGAGGCACTCAGGTGACACCAAGGATGTGGGGACAAGAGACGAAGGCTTGCCAGGGCCCTGCCGTTGAGGGCTGTTCCTGGGAATGCTGAGGACGCCACACAGTGGCCGCAGTTGGAGGGGCCAAGGGCATCCTGAAAGCCAGACTCTCCCGGAGGTCGAGACCCTGGCCTAGGGCTGGTGATGCCAGGAGGAAGGGGAGACCCGCCAACGCCCCCATTCACACAAATCAGCACCGGCCTGCTAGCCAGGAGGGGGTGCCTTTGCCAGTTCACGCAAAGGTGCCATTGGGGCTGTGGGGCCCTGGCTTTTGGAAAGCCATCAGCCCACAGTTAAGGCGATTAAGTATTAACCTGGTCGGGACCACTCCGGGCTGTCCATGGAAAACCATGCAGCAGCATTTGGAAGCCGGGGACTTGGAGGCCACCCGGGTGTCTGCCCATCCCTGGGGAAATGGAGGAGAAAAATGCAGCGTATTCTTGCCACAGAATGTTGTACACAGAGGCAACTATCACACATCACGGAAGGCACCTTGGTGTTGAGCAGGTTGGGGAGGGAGGAGAAAAGAACCAGACGGAGAGCAATAGCGCAGAATTAGTCATGTTAATTAGAAGCATATACAAACACAGAACAGCATGACATGTTTTATAAGGAGGCAGGCACATTTGAGAACATGTATCAGCTACATTAGTGGGGATGCCTGTGGGGGGAGGGGAAGAGAAGGGAACAGGAAGCAGGGATGAAGGAAGAAAAAACTAAAACAAAAACAAAATATCCCATGGAAAGGGTCCTCTGCAGTGAGATCCTGCCCGGAGCTGAGGAGATTTTCCTCGACCTGCTCTCTGCACCCACGGCCAATAAAAGTGAAAAGAGGAAAACAGAAGCAATAATAAGCCTTCCCTGTCCGAGTATGAGCTTGCCTCCTTCAAGGAACTGGGAGCCGTTTCTCTCCTCCTCCGAGGGCCCCTGGCACACGCTCCACTCCTCTTGGGAAACCGTGAGCTGCTGGAAGGTGGGAAATCTCTCACTTGTCTTCTTTCTACCGATCGATCGCCAGCAGCAGGCCCTAAGAAAAGCTGCCAGATGGATTTCCTGTTTGTTACCTTATACTTTAGAATGTGTTTGGCACTACCCTACCTTGATAATGTGTTGACTGCAACGAAGGGAAAAGTGGTATGACCTCAGACTCAAGGTTTTAGGATTCTGGTCTCCTTCCTGTCACCCACATGTTGGGTGACCGTTTGCAAAGGACTTTTCCTCCCCGAGGGTGGGGGGGCTCTCAGTTTCCCAGGAGTGGCTCCTCAGTAGCAGATGTGGGCTGGATTTCCTTCCAATGATTTCCCCTGCCTCCTGGGTCACAGTTTGCCTACATTTCCTTCAAGTTAGATGCTGCCAAGCTATTGGGTTCTGGCCCATGGAATGTGGGTGGAAGTGGTATATTTCATTCCCAGGCCTGATCAACAAAAGCCTCCCCTCCTGATTTCCTTTCTTCTTACCCTTCCTGCTGGTGGGTTGCAAGGGGATCCAGTTGAGAAGATCAGGTCCCTGAATCACCTCTTGGAGGAGACACACCCGGGAAAGTTTTATAACCCGAAACACCCCAGCCAGACAGCTGAATGAGCAAAATTAAGCCTTTGTTGTGTTTTTGCCGTTGACATGCTGGGGTTGTTTGTTACACCCAGTGTCCTCCTGACTTATCCATCTCCTTTTGACCCAAGCTGGATGTCACGCAAGAATTCCTTAATATGTATAACACTTCTCCGTTTTTCCAGCTGATGTTTTGCAAGCCATCTCCTTTATCCTACTCAAAAGTCGCTAAACTGACATAGCAATATCCAAAAAGACGCAGTGTCCTCCCTGGTTCTACTGCCTACAAGCCACTTATCCCAGAATCAAAGGGGTGGCTGGAAAGAGCAAGACTGGCGGTATCTCTTCCCCAAAATTCGTTCATCATCTCCTGTTGTTCTCGGGCTGCAGCCCAAGAGCTCGTGCCTGCAAGACCCGACAAGCAGCAGCCCCTGCTTATTCTCCCACCACGTCTCCCATATTTCAGGGAGCACACCAGGGAGCCTTCCCACGTATCACTTTCCCCCTCGGGGGGGCTTGGGCATCCTGACCACCCCCTTCCATCCTCCCCAGTCCTGTCCGTGCACTTCCCTTTCATTCCCGGTCATGAGTCCTTGTTCATTTGGAGTCTCCCCCTCGAAAGTCAGTGCACTCCCCCCAACCCGACGAAAGAACCAAGCCTGCCTGGCTTCTTATGGGATCCCCACACCCACCACCAGCCCTGCCTCGCTGACAGCCCTCTTGGACCGATGTGGAGTGAAGGCATCAACCAGTTGATGAATAATCAATGAGGGGAACCAAAGGGCTTGCCTCGTTGTAGAGGACATCGCATCCACGGGAGACACCAGGAGTTCTTGGAAGGAATAACATCCCCCAAAGAATGAAGAAGTCATCTTTTGAGGCATTCGTTCCCTGTGGGGATGGCATGAGGTCTGTGGCTTTCCAGAGTGAATCTGCAAAGCCATAGCCCGTTGTCCACAGAGATCCCATAAAGGGGCAAGGGTCAGCCACCTAATTCTGCGTCTTTCCTTTTCCTTTTTTTTTTTTTTTTTTTTTTTTAAGATTTCACTTATCTATTTGACAGAGAGTGAAGAGAGCACAAGCAGGGGGAGTGGCAGAGGGAGAGAGAGAAGTAAACTGCCCGCAGAGCCAGGAGCCCGATGTGGGCCTTGATCCCAGGACCACTGAGATCATGACCTGAGCTGAAGTCAGGTGCTTCACTGACTGAGCCACCCAGGCGCCCCTAATTCTGGATCTTCTATTTTTTTTTTAAAGTAATCTCTCCACCCAATCTGGGGCTCAACTCAGGACCCCAACATCAAGAGCTGCACGCTCTACTGAGTGAGCCAGGCAGGCGCCCTTAAATCTGGATCTTGATCCGAATGCCAAGACTTTATTAAGATGAAAAAGAAAGCCTGCGGTGCCAGGCTGGAAGATAGGATTGGTGATTCTGCGTAGACAGGCGGGGCGGGGAGATCTCTCGCTTGAAGCCCTCCTGTTCTTATATACACAAACTCATCTCCATGGCGATTTGTTTTCTCTGCAATTTCCCTTGAAGCACCATTTGTGTTTCTTGATTTCTACGCCACGATGACCTTGTTAGGTCCTGTTAGCTAGAAACAAGACAAATGCTCCAACAACACAGGCTTCTCATGCCCAGTTTCCCTCTGGCTAATTACGACCACAGGCACCGTGGGCAAGGGGGTGTCCCTTCAGGTGGAGGAAACGGAGAGGCCTGACGGTTAATTTAAATAACAAATAGTGTCAGCTCGGCCAGCTGGGCCGATGGTTCCCAACCCCCTCAGCGGTTCCCCATCAGCAAAAGGATCTGTTCTCTCAGCCTAGCAAGGTGATAAAAGGCCAGACCAAGAGTACCCCCTCCCACCTAGGACTCCCCAAAATGCCAGTGCAGTTCATAGAGGGGAGCCCAAGACAAAAGCCTGCAGGGCCAGACCCTGCACGCCCTCTCCGAGGTCTGCCAGCTCACAGGTTTCATCCCTTTTCAACCCCTATTAAAGGAAACCTGTGTGCCCTGACCTGTCACTGCTGTTTGGTTAATGATGGGCATAAATATTACTTTCCAGTGACACGGAATTTGAATTTTTTTTCCCCCAAAACATTTGCTAGGTTATTTTGCTCCTGTCCTTAAGAATCGTCCCTATCCATTTGTCTGCAAGGTCACTGTCTGGACTAATGCGGGGGGGGGGGGGGGGGGAGTTGTGCACGTGCCCTTCTAGATACTGGGAAGCAGATCCAACCTGGAGGGGCTGGGCCCAGCTAGACAAAGCAAGAGTCATAGGTTGTTGGTGCTGAATGAGCCTCAGTGGTGGCAGGGAAACTGAGGCCAGGAGAGGGGCAGCATGGCACTGCTGCCACAGGTTTGGGCCTGCGCTTACTCCCTACACTTCCAGGGCTCCACGCTGAAGCCCAGCCATCCTCCAGGGCAGGAAGAGAAGGCCAGGTGCCCTCCCAGCAGGATGGGAAATGTAGGCCAGTCCCTACTCTGCCCATGGGCTGCCAGTCCTGTTGGGTTCCTCAGCTCCTTCCTCCCCAACCGGCCTTGTGGTGGGGGGCATCTGGTCCACCCAGCTTTCCTTCCCTAGTCCCCATGATCCTTGTTTTCAGGGCGCTGTCCCTTCCTTGCTTGATGTCAGTCAGGTAGGGCATGCCCAGATGTTAGGGTTTGATTGGTCTGGGGTATGGCTTGAGCATCGGGATTTTTAAGAATGCTCCGAGTGGTTCTAGAGGGTATCCAAGTCTGAAAACCACTACTTCCTCCCCTGACTCAGGGATGAGCAGATGGACAAAAGTGGGCCCATCAGCATCCCTTCCTGGGATGGCCCTGTAGGTATAAGAAGGTCTGTCTTTAAAGGCTGTTAGCAGGAATGCCAGCCTGTCTGCGCTCAGCCCGGAGCCACCCTCTGCGCCTGCACCCCTCCTTGCACGGGCTTTCCAGCCCGTCGGCATCACTGGGCTGTAAGCTGGACGGGCATCTCTGCAGACGGTCTCTCTTTCTCTTGGCCGGGCTTCTTTGTCATGAAGTCCGACTTAACCCAGAAGAAGCAAGTACTCCTGATTTATTCTGGGCTCCCCCACTGCCCCGTACCCTGACTGGTGTCGGAGTCTGGTGTCGCTGTCTTGGACGGCCACAGTCCTGTGTGCTCCACTGAGGACCTCGCGCCGGGCTGTCACCGTCTGTCCACACCTATGCTCCTGCCAGACTGGGGGCTCCTCTGAGGCAGGAGCTGTGTCCTGCTCCTACTCCACGAACCCCACACCTCAGGTTTTGCTAGCGTCTGAGCATAGGGCGGGGTCTGACGCATCTCTGGTGAGTGAGTCCTAGCGGCTCTCAGGAGCGTGGGGTAATCACCTCACCTAGCCGTGGGGCTGGCGCCCCTCCTGTTTCTCAGTGTTCCTGAGAGGGGGGCGATGATGACAATGATGGAGAAGGAGAGTGTCACAGAACAGTGAGGGGAGACAGGGCAGGGGAGGAAGGGGTCGAGGGAGGGGGGAGGGAGGGGGGTGGAGAGAGAGGGAGAAGGGAGGGAAAAGAGGGGGCGGGGAAGAGAGAGGGGGAGGAGTTAGAGAGGGAGCAGGTGGAGGGCGAGGCCAGGGAGAGGAGGGACAGGGAGAGTGGGAGGAGGGGAGGGCACAGTCCCTCTCAACTCCTCTGTTCCTCCGTTCACCTGACAGACGTTTTCTCAGCTCCTACTCTGGGGCATACAGAGAAAATTTCCCAGCGAGGAACTAAAAAGCAGATGATTAAAATAAACCCAACAGTCACGTGGCCTTTTGGAAGAAACAGTAGGGGATTCGAAGAGCCCAGCCATTGTGGGAAGTGTTTTGCTTCTCCGCTCTGCAGAGCAGGACAAGACACTGGTCCCAAGGAGGCCCCACCTTGGGCAGGAAAAACAGGAGACCCAGAGTTGCCTCCGGACAGTACCGACAGCCTCTGGGATACCACACGTACTTTCGCTCCCTGAGAAGATTCCAGAGTGTGCAGGCACCCTACAGCAAACATCCCAGCATTGTCTCCCCAGGGTCCCAAACTGTGGGGGGGTCCTTTTGTCTGTGGCCTGAACGGTCATGAGAAGTAGTCATGTAAAATTGCATTTTATAAACCTGCCATTTTCTAAGAACTATGTTTATAAAGCTACAAAACCCAAAAAGGATTCCATGAACAGGAACACAGTAGAAGGTAGTTTTGGCAAAGATCAGAAATCCAACTCAATCTAGCTGAAGCGAGCAAGGTAATTTCTTCATTCGCTGTCGTGGGAATGCGTGTGGCTAACCAATAATTCAAACTCTGTCTCAGGTTGGAATAAGGAAAAGGTGTCATTTGTCTCACAGAACGCTCAGAGGTGGGCAGTCCCGGGGCAGGGGAGAAGGCACAGCATGGCTCCTACTGGGCCCCATCGCCTTGTAGCCACAAGGTGGCTGGAAATCCCTAGCCCACACCCATGGGGGGAAAAAACAAAGATGGGAAAGAAGGAAGGAAGGAGGGGCGCCTGGGTGGCTCAGTGGGTTGAGCCTCTGCTTTTGGCTCAGGTCTTGATCTCAGGGTCCTCAGCAGGGAGCTTGCTTCCTCCCCTCTCTGGCTATCTCTCTACCTATCTGTGATCACTCTCTGTCAAATAAATAAATAAAATCTTAAAAAAAAAAAAAAAAAAAGGAAAGAAGGAAGCTCACCAGCAGAGTTTTGATTGTATCTCCCTATTAGTTATCAACTTAGTGCTATGCAACAAGTCACCCCAAAATGAAGTGGCTGGAAGTGACCACCACGGGCCCGCTCATGAATCTCTGGGGCAGCTCAGAAGTCCTGATCCGAGCCAGGCTTGGCGGGTCTCAGCAGGGCCCAGTCACTGTCTTAGGCTCCAGTCAGTGTGTCCTAGGAGGGCCACCTTCCAGGGGTGTAGGGGGCTTGCTAAGAAATAAAATAAGATTCTGAGAGCGAAGAAGTTTGGGAAGAGCACGTATTGTGTGCCAGTGTTTTAGGGCCTGGGAACTCATCCCAAACCACCCCCCCACACACACACACGCACACAAAAACCCTGCTTGGGGCTTCTGTAGTCTACTAAGAAGGTTGAAAAGTTTTCTTCAGGATTTCCCAGAGCCTTTAACATATGAACAGGCATCACTCAAAGCCAGTAAGACATGCAGTATTTCCCCAAAGTTACTGGACCTCCAGAATAAGAACTGATGCTCTTTGAAGTAGACTTTGAGAAACTACGATTCTGTTCAACCTCCTGTTGTGCAGATGGGGAAGCTGAGGTCATATTCAAGGTCACCCGGCAGAGCAGGCTGCACAAAGCTTTTCCACAGTCTTTCCTCTTGATCTTGAATTTCCTTCCTCCTTCCTTCCTTTCTTCCTTCCTTCCTTCCTTCCTTCCTTCCTTTCTTGTCTTTCTTTCTTGCAAACCTGGTTTCAGAGCACCAAGATTTGGGAGCCTGTAATGAACTCAGATGCTTGAGATCAAGGGAGCTGGGAGCTCCCATGCTCTCTCCTGGGCCTCCTGGGCCGGATTCATGCACAGACGTCACACCTCTGACCACATCACTCACATTCCGTGACCTCTCCCCGAGCTCAGCCCTGCTGATGTGAGCAGCTGGACCTGTCCCTGGGGGAAAAGAGGCAAACTGGGACATGGGAAGACAAGTGAGACCATGAGCGGAAGGCCACCTTACAAAAGTACAGACCACAGCTTGAGGCTTGGGGAAGCTGCCCGCTTTCTTGATCAGACTGTCTTCCGTGGACGTCCTTGGGTGCTCTGATGGCCCCCAACCTGTTCCCTGAAGTATGGGGACCGTGCTGAGTGGACAGAATGTGGTAAGTTCTTTCCGTGTCCAGTATGTTGTTCATGCAGTGACCAGGGCAGTGGGTGAGCACAGAGGGGGGATCTTGGTGCACAGACATAAAATCACTTACTGATGTCACCCAGTGAGGGCATCACTTGGAGTTGGGACTAGAGCCCAGGCCTCCCTTCCCTTTCAAAACACCCCTGCTCTTTATTTTATTTTATTTATTTATAGCTCGCAAGTGGGGGTTGGGGCAGAGGGAGAGAGAATCCTCAAACCGACTCCTTGAGGAGTGCAGAGCCCGACTCAGGGCTTGACCCACAATCCCGAGATCATGACCCCAGCCGAAATCAAGAGCTTGAGGTACAGTGACTGAGCCATCCAGGCACCCCCGCCAAACACCAACACTCTTAACTAAGAAGACAACTGTAGGGGCATCTGGGTGGCTCAGTGGGTTAAGCCTCTGCCTTCGGCTCAGGTCATGATCTCAGGGTCCTGGGATGGAGCCCTGCATCGGGCTCTCTGCTCAGCAGGGAGCCTGCTTCCTCCTCTCCCTCTGCTGCTCCCCCTACTTGTGCTCTCTCTCCTTCTCTCACTCTGTCAAATAAATAAATTCTTTAAAAAAAAAAAAAAAAAAAAAAAGACAACTGTCATCACGGAACAGAAAGTAGGAACAAGGGTTCCAACTCTGAGGACCCCAGACGGTTCGGAGCAGTGAGTAAGACGCTATTTTATCTGAGAGCAACAGAGTGAAGGGGAACAGCATTAACTCATGTCTCGGGCCCTGTTCTAGGTGCTTCTCTGACATTATTGTGATACTAAACATCACACTTTGCTGACAAGGAAACTGAGGCTCGTGGGGGTAAAACCACTCACACAGGGTCACCTGCCCATTATGGCAGCGCCGAAGAGAGACCTTAGTTTTAGCTGAAAGCTGAATCTTTCCACACACGGCCTGCTCCGTCTCACAGGGGGCCCAGGTTGTGGGCAATTACTCTCCTTGAAAATGGTCTATCAACTACGCATTTAAAAATATAAACCGCCTTACCCACCTGAAGTGGGTGCACCTGGCCTCCACCAGAGCCCGGCATCCTTCCCTTCCTGGAACCTTCCACCTACCACTCCTTCCCTCTTGCACTTGCTTCTCGAAAACACTAAAACCTCATAATGAAATAAAACAACTGACCTCACAACAAATAACAGCCCCTTCAACCGGCTGCTTTCTTCTCCAAATATTTTTTTAATATTGTGTGTTTGGTTTCAAGACATTTCAACAACCCCCCTCAACGATCTTAACATTTTCCCCAAACTAGGAAAACAAGAAATAAAACACTCTACTGGGAAGAAAAGGAAAATTGTATGTTCTTTTGTTTACACGAGTGTACAGAAAATCATTACAGATCTCCATGCGGCCTTGGTGATTTTCCATTGTGATATAGAAGGAGAAATGGATAAACTGGAATTTGCAACCAATCTCCAGGGATTTCTTTTCTAGTTGGGTGACCCTTGAAAGGCTTCTGGGCACGTAGCTATTTTTGAAAGAAAAGAGGAAACGCTGAGGGCTGACCACCGTTACCAATGGTTCAGCCAGATGCTAACTTATTCTAATGTTGGCTTGTGTTAATTTTTACTTAATCTGATGTTTTGATGCAGTTGTTGGCATTTTGTTTCTGACGTGAAACCAGTATAATTTTTCTTGGGCATGCCCAGAGAGGCAATGGACTATCAGTGACCAAGGTGCTGCCTATTTTTCTTAAATCATGAGCCAGCCACGTGACATGGATTGAGTGAGGTCATCTGGGGTGGGGGGTAGGAGGTGGTGCTACTTTGATCTTAACTGTGTGATCATAATACACCCCTAGGCTGTCTAGAATAGTTTGCTTCCTCCTGCCCAAGGCTCCCACTCAAGAGGCCTTTACATTTCGGGAAGATTTTGAGCTAAGTCCTGACCCATGAATTCTGAATGCAAGATGTGCAGAGTCAGGATGAAACATTGCTTTCCTTAAATTCCAAGCTATGTAAGTCCGAGGAGTAGAAGACGGAGCACTGGATTAGGAGTCAGTTAATCTAGTTCTCCCATAAGCCCTGGGACGAAGGTGGTGGTTATGCCCATTTTACGGATGAAGGTACAGGGGCAGGAGAGTTGACCAGATTTGCCAAAGCCAGCACGTAGTGGAGCTCTGGGTTGAGAATGGGGTCCTCCCTCCGGAGGCTGCGATTCGAAGGACCAAGCACATCTCCAGATCTGCTGTCACCTTGGTCTCCCCTCCCTTCTCTGGGCCCTCGCGTCCTCTTCTCTGAAATAAGGGGGCATAGCTGAATGATACTGAGGATCCTTTCCAACACCAACTACAGATAAAATGTTGTGATTTCTCCAAAAGTCCAGCAGGCATCCGGGGTTGTGGTCAAGTTTTTTCTCGGCAGCCTAAAGAATGAATGACAACAGTATAGATGAAGAGAAGAGAAGTAGCATTTCCCAGGTGACTTCTCTGTGTCTTTATCTCGGTTCAGTCTGCACCATAATTTAATGAGGTAGGCGCTATTATGTGGGAACTGAGATTCAGAAAGGAGCTGTGGTCACCAGCTGGGGCTGGTGGAGCCAGGATTGGCCTCCAGGTTCCTATAGTACCTTGTTCCTCCCCGCCACCCCATCACGGGATTATCTGTGTCCAGTTCAGACCATGAGTTCAGAGTGTCAGGGACCATGTTGTCTGTATCTCTAGGAGCCAGGGATCCGGCCCAAAATAGATGGTCCATAAACAATGTTGCCCAAAATAGATGGTCAGTAAACAGTGTGGAATGAATGAATGAGCCCAACACTCCAGAGCTCATTTCTCTACTGAGCCAAAAGCACAGGGGTCTCCGTGGGAAAGAGGAAAGTGGGTTTGGGGAACGCACCTCAGTGAAAGACAGTTTAACTGAGTTTAACAGAACTGAGTTGCCCATCCTCCTTCACGAGGTGGGAAATGAGCTGGAAGCAGCAAAATGTTTAGCTGAAATGCTTTCTCAGTGAACCCCTGGTGAACCAGGACTGTAAACTCATTCCTTTCCCCTCCTGGCTGTGTTGTAGTTAGAAAAGTTTACTCTTGAGTTTTATCTTTTTCTTTGTGCTTTTCAATATTTTGAAAATTTTATATAATGATTTTTATATTTTAATTTTTTTAAACGATTTTATTAATTTGAGAGAGAAGAATATGAACCAGGGGAGGGGCAGAGGGAGAAGGAGAAACAGGCTTCCCGCTGACCGGGGAGCCCCACAAGGGGCTTGTCCTTAGGACCCGGAGATGATGAACTGAGCTGAAGGCAGACGCTTCTGCAAGCGAGCCACCCATGAGCCCCTATAATGAATTTTTAAAAAAGCAAAATAAATGTTTATTTTTTTAAAGGTAGGATCAATAATGAGATTGGATCTTCATTGTTCAGTGCTCTGGAGAACAGTATTTCTGTGGGGGTAGCATATTTGTGAGAACTGTGGCACTGAATTAAAGTACTTTTTAAGAAGGAAAGAACGCAGTACTCCACCTGGCAGGACAGGCTGGAAAGCCCGCTGCTACCGCTGATGCCCACAAGGGGGCGACTCAGGGTCATCAGGACACAAAACTCAAGCCCGAGATCTACCTCCCCGCTGTAAATGGGCAAAGAGCAGCTTCTGGAAATCTCAGCAGTGACCCGGCTTCTCCCGCATTTTACTTTTGACATTCGCCTCTTTCTCTTTCCCTTGTTACTGCGGCCTCACAGATCTCATCCTCTCCGCGATTTCCACTCCTGGGGGCGTTTGTGGTTCTCTCTCTGCCTGGACGTGAGTGAGCGAGCGAGCGTGTGTCTGTGTGTGTGTGTCTGGGGTGAGCAGAGACATAAACAGACTGCTGGAAGCTGCACAGCTGGCTACACATCTGGGAGTTCCTTCAGGAAGATACGGCGCTCACATCCCCTTTTCCAAACTCTGGGTCCTGCAACAATCATTTTTAAAAGCATTTTTAAAAACCAACCTTGTCAAAGTCAGCCTGGTGTTTCATAGGAGGGGAGGGAAAAGCAAGGCACCATTTCTCCTGAAGAAGAGAGTCCCAGGGGCCTGAGGTGGGAAAGTAGAGAGCATGTGTTCTCTCTGACCCTGAGGAGGGACAGAAGGGAGCCAGCGTGAAACCTGTGAAGCCCCTTAGAAGCCTTTTGCATATGTCTCTCTTTTAGAACCCACAACAGTCCTGGGACGGAGCTATAATTATCCCTGTTTTACAGATGGAAACACTGAGGCTCAGAGAAGCGAACTCCTTTGCCCAATATCACCCCCCATCTCAGTTCTTTGGGGACACACACAAGCTGGAGCTTCACCCCAGAAAAGCCCGGGCTCTCCCAGACACACCCCCATCTCTAAGGAGGCACAGACAGACTTGGGAGTGACTTTCCAGAGAAGGGGAGGAAAACAGGGCCGGTTAGGGCTCAGGCTCCAGACCCGGGGGGAAATGACCCTAGTGAGAATTCTGGCAGGCTACAGGGAGGCTCCTCTCCGGTTCCGGTGCTCAGTGAGCCCGTGCGTGAAATCTTTTATGTTTTCCCCCATTAATGCATTCTGTACTTACACTTCTCACTATAATTACTCTGCAGTAATTAACAAGGGAAAATAACACATCTGGGTCTACACTGCAATTCCAAACAGATGTACAAGAGGCACAGGCACACGCAGGTCCTTCCAGTTATTTTGACAAATAGGCACTGAGCAGCGCCTACTAAGCCCCAGCCTGGGGAGGGGTCCCTGGCACGGGGGTGTGGGGCAGCCAAGAGACAGTCCCATCAAAGATGTCGGTAAATGACATGGGCTGTGAAGACAATGAAACAGGGTGACCCACGGCCAGATCGGCCTCTCGCTGGAGGTGACATTCGAGCTGAGGCCTGTGGAGGTCTGGGGAGCGATGCACCAGGCTGGGTGGGGGGGCAGGGGCCACGGCTCCAGGGGAACCGTTGATCACGTTTGGAGAAGGCCCGAGAAGGCCCGAAGGCCAGCGTGGCGGAAGCAGGGCCCTGAGGTGGCGTGGGGTGGGAGAGAGAAGGCCAGAGAAGGGGTTGGTGAAGACCCTGCAAGGCTGCAGAAGCCACCAGAAGGTGGTCGGATCTCACTCCAAGCATAGCAGGAAGCCCACGAGGGGAGATTTAAGTGGGGTCGCGGCGGAATCTGAATGATATATATATTTTTAAAGATTTTATTTATTTGTTTGACAGGCAGAGATTACAAGTAGGCAGAGAGGCAGACAGAGAGCGGGTGGGGGGTGGGGGGGGAGCAGGCTCCCTGCTGAGCAGAGAGTCCCACACAGGGCTCGACCCCAGGACCCTGGGACGCTGACCTGAGCCAAAGGCAGGAGCTTTAACCCACTGAGCCACCCAGGCGCCCCTGAATGACATATTTTAAAAGGACCCCTGGCTGCTCTTTTCATCTGCACGGAGAATAATCTGTATGGGGAGGGGCGGGGGTGGAGGCTAAGAGAGGAACAGGGACCAGTGGGAGGCTGTTGCCTCGAGGGAGGACAGGGGCTCTGACTGGGAAGGGAGAGGTGGACAGGGAGAGAGGATGGATCCGGAACATGGTGCAAGCTTTAGTCTAGGGGAGGACCACGGGGGTGAGAAGCAGAGAGGAGCGAGGGACATTTCATTAAGGGTGTGATGTGTGGGAACCCGCACACTCACGCGTGTGCCACTGGCTGGCTTCTTCTTTCAGCCCAGACGGCTGGCCTGCTCTCTGTGCCCTGACCCTGCTGGGCCCTGAGGATGGAGCAGTGAGAGGCGGTCCCTGTCCTCATCTGTGACCTACAAAAGTGACAGACACGACACGTGGCACGTATGAAATGGCAGAGTGGGGTGCGGGCAGGGTGGAGGGGCTGGGGGGCAACGAGCTGCTCTGGTGGGGGCTGCCGTTGGGGAGGCTTTCTGGAAGGAAAGCAGCTTCACGAAGATCTGAACAAGGGGGTGACCTGAACCAGGGCAAGGGAAGAAAAGGGAAGAATGGGGCGCCTGGGTGGCTCAGTGGGTTAAAGCCTCTGCCTTCGGCTCAGGTCATGATCCCAGGGTCCTAGGATCGAGCCCCACATCGGGCTCTCTGCTCAGCAGGGAGCCTGCTTCCCCCTCTCGCTCTACCTGCCTCTCTGCCTACTTGTGATCTCTGTCAAATAAATAAATAAAATCTTAAGAAAAGGGAAGAACGTTTCAGGCGGAGGGAAGGGTGTGTGGAGGTGTTTGAAGGGAGGCTCTCTGGGCAGAGTAGCAGGAACAGGGCTGGTGGGCAATGTGGGGGAGGCTGGGGGCAGGGCCAGTGTCCCCCCCCCCCCTCCGCAACAGGGAGCCAACCACGGGGCTTGAACAGAGGAGTGTGCAGGACTCTGGTTGCTGAGTGGGCTGGACTGGCTGTGGAGACACAGAGAAGGAAGCTCGCGGCTGCAGATCCCACAGCATGAGACGGGGCCTGGAGAAAGCTTTGGTTTTCATTCTAGAAAAACAAGGGTCTGTGATACTTGCACCTGGAGTTTCTGGAGTAAAAGTCACACCCGCCATACACACATGTATGCATAGAATACTCTGGAAGGCTCCACACCAAAACTTGAGTGCTCTTCATCTCTAGGTGCTGAGGGTGTGGCAAGTTTCTTCCCTTCCTTTTTGGCGGTTCAGGTTTTTGCAATTTGTAGGAAATGTGGAATTCTTGCATTAATAACACATCGTACTAAACTCAAAAGAAAAACCCTTGCCTTGAAGACAATGGCCCAAAGATGTGCAGATTTCCATACCATCTCCTGTCTCCCTCCCCACCTCTGCACAAGAGTCCACAGAAAAGCCCCAGCCCTTGGGCCTGGAACTGGGTTGCTTAAGAGAACACAGGTGGCTCTGATTCTGTGGAACCTTCCAGCCTCGAAGGGTCCTGGGCCTGATTGGACAGGCCCCACCGTGAAACCCACCCCCCACCCCCCAGACCTGCCCAAGCCCTTCTCTGCCCATAGCAGGGAGGGCTTCCTCAGACAACTTTAATTTGCAATCACTGTGGAAGGCATTCCAGGTGGAGGGTACAGCAGGTGCAGACTCAAGGGGTCAGAAGGCAAGGAGATAGCAACCAGGAAGTTAGGGGACTGGAAGGAGGGTTGTGTCTGGAGCCTGGCGGTGAGGAAGAAAGGAGGAAAGTCGAGGCAGGACTAGATCCTGCAGACTCTTCTGGGACCGTGGGCTCTCCTGAAGCCGTTGTGGTGGTGCTGATGGTCCCCAGCAGAGGTGAGAGGGCTGGGGAACTTGGGGGCGCTGAGGCTGGGAGCCAGGTCTCCCTGCGGGGGGGTGGGGAGCACCTCCCCAGGGCCCCCGGCCAGCTCAGGCTCCTTCCTTTTCCTCTCCAACCGGTCCCACCGCTAGCAGGGCTGGGGAGGTGAGCTGAGACAGAGGCTTTCCAAAGCCAACCCCTCCTACAGGGACTGGGGCAGGAGTTGAAAAGGATACTCCTTGAGGGTAGTGGGAAGACAGGCCTCAGAGACTGGGATAACCGTCTGGGCACCTCTGCCGCTGCTAGGGATGGGGAGGAGAGGGAGCCAGGGCCTGCGGCTGACCCTGGGCCCCTCCTCCTGCGCGTCTCAGTTGCTCCTTCTGAGCAGGGTAGGACTGGACCAGGAGGCCTCTTGGGAGTACTTTCTGGTGCTTTTCTATCTCCCCCTTCCCTTGCTTCCTGGTCTGGGGGTTTCTTTCTCGTTGTGTGTGTTGGGGGCGGGGTGGTTAAGTAGCGTGAGAAACGGGGCATCGCGCTTTCCTGCTGGCAGTAATTCTGTGCCGGGTCCTCCAGGCTTCCCTTCTCCCTTTCCCCTCCTCCCTGCGCCTTCGCCCTCCTCCCTGCGGCCTCTTCCCTACTCTCCAACCCCCGCCAGCATCGCTGGCCCCGAGGGACCCTCTACAATTATCCCTCCGGCCCCGGGCTCCCTTAGGAACGCTCCCCGAGGGCGCTCGCCGCCTCGGGCAGGTGCCACTGGGGACGTCCGCAGGCTGCGCGGTGCCGTGCGGGCTCCGCTCGGGGTGCAATGGCCTAGTCAGGGCCTGGGCGGCGCTGCGCCCTGCGAGCCGGGTGGGGGCAGCTCGGAGCCGAGGCAGCTCGGAGCCGCCGCCCCCCCCCCCCCCCCCGCGCGCAGCTCGCGCCCGCTTCCCTCTCCCACCGCGACGCCCCTCCGCGTTCGGGGTGGGGGGGCCCCCGCAGCCAGAGAGCGCGCGACTGGGCAGGGGGCGGCGGCGTGGGCACTTGGCTCTACCCCTGACTTCCTGCTGACCTTGGCCCTTCTCTGATCTGTGTCCTCTTTAGAAAACTGGAGACCGTGATAGTACTTAACCCTGAGAATCATGAGTGCTTGCCAAAACCGCTTCGGGAGCACGGATTAGGGAGTTCTGTATTGGGAAGGGAACTCATATTGTGGTCTTTTGGTGCCTGGAGTGGTTAAAATGACAGATGTGGAATCAAGCCGCCTGGATTCTAATCCCAGGGCCCGTAGACCTGGGGGTAGGCACGCTGGTTTTCAATGCCTCCATTTCCTTCTAGGTGAAGTGGAGATTGGTGTTAGTGGTACCCACCGTGTACCACTTAATTTGAGAATTAAGGTGTTCATACATTTCAAGTGTTTAGAAGATTGACAGGTACATGAAGTGCCCATTAACCCTTTCCTGTCCTCAGCACCTTCCCATCTGCCAATGGGTAACTGATTCCTTTTGTAGCTCCTTGGTGAGGTCAAGCTCCTTGAGATTCCCTATTTTGCTCTCCTTTTGGTCTTGGCTTCCGATTCACTCTGGCCTTCTTTCCAGGCCATTCCCCTGAGGATGAGGCACGGCTGACAACAGAAGCCAGGGATGCCCTGAGGGGTTGGCTAGCTCTGAGCTCTTGAGCCCCTTGACCTAGGGGATGCCCCTTGCGTTGGCTGCCTGGGACAGTGGTCAGAGCTCTGGGCTCTGAACTAGCCTTGGAAACTCCTGCTGGCTCAGCAGAGCGGTGAGAAGATCCCAGGGTAAAGACCTGGTTTTAAATTCTGGGTTTATTTTTATTTATTTATTTATTTTTTTAAGATTTTATTTATTCATTTGACAGACAGAGATCACAAGTAGGCAGAGAAGCAGGCAGAGAGAGAGGAAGGGAAGCAGGCTCCCTGCTGAGCGGAGAGCCTGATGCGGGGCTCGATCTCAGGACCCTGAGATCATGACCTGAGCTGAAGGCAGAGGCCTTAACCCTCTGAGCCACCCAGGCGCCCCAAATTCTGGGTTTAAATTCTCTCTCAGCTGCTTATGCTTGGTGTCCTTGGGTAAATCACTTCTCAGAGTCCAGTTTTCTTAACAGTAGAATGGCACCATAACCCCTACTTCGTGGGAGAATGACAAGGCTTAGAGCTAAGTACGAAAAGCCTCTCCCATTGCGCCTGGCACCCACAACAGGGGAACCGATTATTATTTGGGTCTTCCCATAGCCATTGGCCTGCTATTTAAATTTGTGCTGTCTCCTACCTTCCCTGAACTTCATTTCCTCCTGTTGGGTAATGAGATGGCTGATCAGACAGTCTTTAAACCCTGCAGCTGATTGATCATCTGTGCTGCTTAGGAAGGGAGAAGATGTCGTGGGTTTCCCCCGCCCATGGCCTCTCACCACTCACAACACCCAAGCACGCATACCCTAGGCTTCCTAACCCAACACCTGCAACTCTGCCCCACTGCTTTCTCTGGCTGCAGGGGCAGACATGGCCTGCACGCTGGGGTGGCCAGAAAAGCCAGGCAGGAGCCCTCAGCCACCGATGGATAGGAGCTTGGCATCTTCCCTCAGTGGTCCTGGCAGGGTAGCTTTTCACCAGCACCAGAGGCTCTGAGGGGCCATGAGCCTGGGTGGAAACCAAATCTTCTCCCTTTCCTGAAGATCAAGTCCAGAGGTCTGTTGCTCTGGGAGCTCTGAGCTCCCACTTTCCTGGTGCTGGGACCTCGATCTGAAAGGACTCTTCAAAATGGGTCCCAAAGCGGTGAAGGGATCAGAAGATGCTGAATACAGGAATGAATGTGTGTGTGTGTGTGAATTGGTCCGGGATCTCCTTCTACATCTCGGTGTCCCAGGCTTGTAAGGCCTGGCATCGCTCTAAGTGCAAAGGATTAAGTACCGTGAACAGGGAAACCACGATTCACAAAGTATTAATAAGAGGCCAGATATCAGGGCGCCTGGATGGCTCAGTGGGTTAAGCCTCTGCCTTCAGCTCGGGTCATGATCTTCAGGTCCTGGGATTGAGCCCTGCATCGGCTCTCTGCTCAGCGGGGAGCCTGCTTCCTCCCTCTCTCTCTGCCTGCCTCTCTGCCTACTTGTGATCTCTCTCTCTGTCAAATAAATAAATAAGTAAATAAATAAAAGAAAATAGTTATAAAAAAAAGAAAAAGAGGCCAGATATCATGAAGCCATCTGTCCAGTCACAAAGCACTTTCCCATCTGTAATCTTACCTGATATTCCCAATGACCTGACCAGGGAGGTTCTATTGTCATTCCTAGGGTTACTATTTATATCCTCATTCGTACTTACCTCGCTCCGGGGGAGGAGGCCACTGCTCAGGCTGGGGCCCCAGCAGACATGAGTAATCAATCCGTCAGTGTGTTCTTGCCCACCTAGCCTCTTGGTGTCCTCAGAAGCCTTCTTGAGCTGGGACTGGAGGCGGTAACTATTCATCAATCACAGCCGGCAGGAAAGCTGAAACCCATTTTGCTCCCCTGGCTCGCAAGTTTCTGAACAACAATAAATTCTTATTAAATTAAATTGAAAGGCTCAGGCCCCGGGTCTCCCGGCACCCACCCTGTCCAGTGCTTTGTGTTAAGATACTGGTGAGAAGGCTGCTTCATAGAACGCTTCCCTCATTTTTCTGACCTAATGAGACAGCCCCAGACACTGCGACAGGGACACACACGCAGTTTGGGGACCGGCCAGCTTCTCCCATCAGGTGCGCTAGCTTCCTAAACCGAGCAGTGGGGCTGGATACTGCAAGGAAACTCTGCATTGTAATGAATTAATCACTCATAACAAAGACTCAAATTTACTCTTATCTCTAAACAGGGACATGCTTTTGACTAGCAAATTGGAAATTTTCATTTGCATCACCACAAAAGCCTGCTTTTCCTCTTGTTTTGTCCTTTCCCAGACTGAAAGCATCCTTCCAGAGCCCAGGACCAGCTACCTGGGAGGCACCTACCTTGAAGGTCCCTGGGGGCTCCAATGTTGGGGGGCTAGGGCTGGCCCACATCCTGTTCCCTCCCCAACCTCGGTCTCTGCATCTGGAGAATCCAAGTGCCTGGCTCTGTCCGGTTGCCCTTGTGCCCGCTGAAGTAACTTGTGGTAAATTATTGGCTTCTCAGGCCAGTCTTCCCATAGAGAAGGAAATAGGACCTTTTCTTTGACAAGAGGCGAAGTGAATACCCATCGTGTGTGGATGAGAAAGCTTATCTGGAAAGCAGAGTGGAATTGAATCAACTGTCCGGCGCCATTGTTGCTCTATGTGGCCATCGAGCTCTCCAATGAGAGCTAATGAAATCCTGTATTTTAAATTTCACTTAATTTAAATCCCTTTAATTTCAAAAAGCCACATGGGGCTAGCGGCAGCTGGGGTGGGCTTGGCAGATCTAGACATACAGAAATGATCTCAGCTAGGAAGTAAATCTCTTCTCTGCACCCCCCGCAGAGGCACCCTAGAGCCCCAAGCTGTCACCATGTCTGAGTTCAGAAGCTGGGTTAGTCACCGGGATCCTTGCACAAACGTTAAGCTAGATCTGCAGACGTCTTGTCTAGAGAAACCAAGATGGAGAGAGGGGGTGTGACTTAGCCAATGACACAGGACCCAGGTGTCCTGATTCCTGGTGGAGTGCTGTCTCCACCAGCAGGGAGAGCCCCACCCCCAACCATGGTAGGCTGCTTCTCCCTCTCCCTGGGGACAGGATCAGAGGCGACCTACAAGATGGTCTCCAATGCAGACCATTCTAATCACTGTTAAAATTCCAAAATGCCTGAATCTTGGTCCAGAGCCCCCATGACAGACTAATAGTTGGATTTTTGTTCTTTCCCATGGCCAACAGGGCTCCCCACCCCAGAGGGAAAATGTGTCAGGCTGCGGGATTTTTCTATGGCCTGGGAACCCTAGAGTCCCGCTAATAACAATTCAGGTAAGTGACAATCCGCCTGGCCCCAGACAGCAGAGGGCTGAATTTTATCTCCACTTCTTAGAGCTGTGTGGAGGCCCTTGGGGTGAATCTGGTCCACTCAAGTCCTAACCAAAGCCCCTGGTAGGAGATAATGAAGATTAGGGGAGAAGTTTCAGCAGAGCCCAACAGAGAAATGGATTAACTGAGATACTATCTTATCAGAACTGAACGCAGAATAGCCAGTCTTAAAGCAGAACCATTCGCTGTGAAGGGATTGCCCATAAAAATCACCTGCGTGGATTATCGAATCTGAGAGGGGTTTAGTCCTTAATGCAGGACCCTGTTTAGGTACGATCACAGCATTTCCTGCTACTTCCTCCCGTCATGCTAGGATAGAGACCCAAATCTTGCTCTGTAAAAAAGGCACCGTGTACTCCCAGCAACCGTCTGCCTCCCAACTGCCGGGGAGGGGTAGGAGCAGTCCTTTTGGGTGCTGTTGCTGCCTCCCCGGGCAGAACTGGACACCTTGCCTCCCCTCCTTGGGCCTCAGTTTGCCATTTGTAAACAAGAATTAGGAAGAATTAGGAAGAATTAGGAAAGCCCTCATGGCCAGCCCCCACCATCTCCCCTCCTACCGAAGGCCAGAACGCCTGCTTCAGGTCTCCTGGCTCATGGAACCGCCCGCCTTCCGAATATGCCGTGTGGTTTCATTACTCAGGCCTCAGTCCCAGCTCAGGCTATCATGGCTGATATCTGTTTCCTCTTCTGGATGGCAGCTCTTCAGGACAGGAAATTGTGTGCTTTGTTCCCTGATGCACTGAGGTGTCCCCAGCCCTAGATTGGTAGCTGGCACATAGTAGCTACTCAGTAAGTATCTGCTGAAGGCTCAAAATTGACCATTGACCTCCATTTCAGAACTGAAACTACACACCTTTTGGAAGAAATCATAGGAGTAAATTTTCACGACCATGGGTTAGGTAGTGGTTTTCCTAGAAATGACACCAAACGCGCAAGCAACGAGAGAGAAATGGGTAAATTTGGGTAATATCAAGCTGAAAAAAATCCTGTGCTTCAAAGGCCACCATCAACAAAGTGGAAAGACAACCCGCAGAATGGGAGAAATTGTCTGCAAATCCCATGTCTGATAAGGGCGTAGTATTGCGGAGGGACGTAAGACACGCTTTCATGCTTCCGAAGCAACAACAGAAAAGGACAGTTGAAAAAAAATGGGCAAAGAATCTGAACAGATGTTTCTCCAGAGAAGATTTACAAACAGCAACCAGCACACGTAGACAGGACCAACATCACTTGTTAGCAGAGGATGCAAATCAGAACCACACTGGGATTCCAGTTTGCACCCAGTAGGATGTCTCAGGTCAAAGTCACACCCTCCCGAGTGACACAAGGACATGGACAGGTTTCACTCACCTGATTGCTGGTGGGAACGTAAGACGTCGCAGCCACCATGGAGAAGAGTTTGGCAGTTTCTCAGAAAGTTAAACCGAGAGTCCCCGTTTGACTCAGCAGCTCCACGCTTACATGCATTCCCAAGAGAACCGGAAACCTACATTCATAGAAAAACTTACCCACACACGTTCATAGCAGCTTTATTTCTACTGCCAACGAGTGATGGAGGCAGCCCAAGTGTCCTTCAACTGATGAGTGGCTAAATACAGTGTGGTACGTCCATACCTCAAGCCAAATGCTGTTTGGCAATAAAAAGGCATAAAGTATTGATACGTCTCACAACATGGGTGAACTTTGAAAACATCAGGCTAAGTGAAAGAAGCTGGTCACCAAAGACCATGTACTGTATGATTCCACCGAATCGGCAATAGGCAAATCCATAGAATGGCAAATCTATAGAAGAGGCAAATCCATAGAAACAGGAAGTAGGTGTGTGGTTGGGGGAAGAGGAAATGCGAGTGATCTTTAATGGTTAAGGGATTTCTTTTGGCAAGACGAAAATGTCTTTTTTTCAATTTTTTTTTTCAGTGTTTCCAAATTCATTGTTCATGCCCCACACCCAGTGCTCCATGCAATACGTGAAAATGTCTTAAAATTAGATTGTAGCACACCTTGTGAATACGTTGAGCCCATTGAATCATACACTTTAAATGAGCGGATTGTGTATATATGACTACATCAATAGAGCTGCCTTAAAAAAAAAAAAAAGTAGAAAGAAACACAACTATGGACAGTGAAGGCTTCCAGGAGGAGGTGATGTGTCAGCCGAGACCAGTGGTATGAGTGGAAGGGAGGAACGTGAAGTTTGGGTGGAGGATGGGGGTTGGTCATGGAGAAGGAGGTGTGAAGAGTGGGAGCACCAGGAGAAGGTCCTGAGCAGGGGAGGATGACCCCCTAGAGTGGAAGAAAGTTCTGGAACAAGGGTGTGGGGGTGGGGGGAGGCAGGAATGAGGTGAGACCAGGAATCACAGCAGGGAAGACAAGGGAAGGAAATCAGTTCCCATTCCACCGGCAAGAGAAGGGAACCCTACCCTCAGCTTCTGCTCCATTTCTTTGGGGGCTCAGACCTTGAATGCTCAGGGCAAGAACCCAAGTTTTCAGGTCACACACACTCCCACACATGCATGCATGCTTCCCAACAGGTTAGTGCGAGCTCATAGTCACGCACGCATGCAGACATACACTCACAGGCATATATATGTGCGTGAGCACACACACTCCACCACCACCCCCCCAGGCACATGCACAGACATGTGCACGCACATATGTGCACTCACAGACACCCGGAATGGGGCAAGGATCCCTCTCGCTGCCTCTGGGAGCTCGGGAGCAGTGCCCCGGTTTTCTGAGCTCCTCGTCCGCCTGGCCTCCCCATCTACCACTCTGCCCCGGCTCTGAGTTACTCATGTCAGCAAAATGTCTCTTTTAATAACAGTGTCGGCATTTTGCCTTTTCTCCCAGGTGCTGCTGCGGCCGGCCGGCTGGTTCACACACAGACCTTCCTTCCCAGCTGTTTGTCCCTTGTTTCATTTCTCCCAACTTCAGGTCTTGTCTATACACTGGGGTGATGTAAACATTTAGGACTTGGGGAACTTCCAGGCACATTTTCCTCCCCTCCTTCACCTCCAGTCCCTCACACAGCAAGGCCCGCTCTGCAGGGATTCCCACCCTGCTGGACTCACCCTTTTGCTCCTGGCCACAAGGCTTTCATAAATCTGGACTCCTTAATCCAGAGTATTCGAAGCCCGGCAGGTTATAATCCCAGTTCTGCTCTTCGCTAAGACAAACTTCTGAGTAGCCTCTTGTAGCCTACATTGTTAGCTCTGGATAATGGAGGTGAGACCATCTTTCCTGCTAGTTGATGGAGAGAATTAAGTGGGGGCCTTGCTCAGTGCACATGCCTGGCGCAGTGTCTGTGGATGCTCAAAGGGACCGCAGCTCTATTCCTCCCCCAGTCCCCTTCTGGCAATGCCAGGGTCAGCCTGTGACCTCCATGTCTTGAGAACACTAGTGGTATAACCATCTTCCAGACAACAGTCTCCAGTAATGGACATTTGTTCAGAGGAAGGATGGGTGGCCAGGGTGAGGGGCGAAGGAGGATCTGCTGGAAGCCCTTGGACTGTTGTGTCCGGGAGTCCAGCTCTGGGCCAAGCTTGCATAGCTGACTCTTCAGTCCCATGACTATCCTTGGAGGTGGTGATTGAACTTGTTCTTACTTGAGACTATCTCTGGTGGGGGCAGGGAGGACATCTTCCCCCACCCAAGTGGTTTGGCAGAATCTTCCTTCTAAGCCATCCCTAGAGTTTGTGTCTTTAGGAAGCTTCCCGGCTGGCCCATCTTTCTGGGCTGTGGGTGGAGCACAGAGGAGCAGAGCCAGCAGCTTCTGAGAACAGGTGGGGGTGGGGTAGACCCACGACCTCAGTGATTTTGTTGTTTCTTATCTATGGTACAGCTCTGCATCACTCCCTTTCTCAAAGGACTGCCTGCTGCCCACAGAATGGAGTCCCAATTCCTTAGCCTGGCATTCAAGGCCCCTCTGTCCAGGGATCAGCATGACATCATAGCTCTCATGACTCTTCTTCAGCCCCTGGAGGGTAAAGACCTGCTGTCCACTGTGCCCGACTGTGTGTCTCCTCACGCTGCTCCTCTGTACTGGGCCCTGTTGGAGCCTTGGAGCCCATCCACATTTTCATATCTGGGCCACTGTGGTGCACATATCCCGACTTCTGAGACCTCCACGGCTTCTCAGAGGGTTTTCTGAGGCTGCCACGGCCAACTCTGCCTGCCAGGATGGGCGATAAGCTTGCTGAAAATTCATGCTCTCTCTTCCTCATGCCAACACTCCTGCTACCATGGTCAATGAGGAAGAGCTGGTGTATCAATACCCCAACTCCCTTGCCCTGTTGTGGGATAAATTCAAGGCTGTGGACGTCACTGGCTCTGGAGTTCTCCTCGGGGACTAAGCACCAGTTACCCACAGTGCACAGGGACGTGAGAACACACCCTTCCCTGGTGGCCTTCCTCGCTCACTTCCGCACTTCCTAGCCATCTCCCCTTTACCTCCCCAGTAAACTACTTATGTGCCACTCCTTGCCTCAGGGTGTGCTTCTAGGGCATCCCAACCAGAGACAGGCCTCCACCTGGCACCATTTTCTCTCCACCAACTCCACGCATAAGACCCTCAAAGCCAGTGATGGCCCCATCCAAAGATGTGGGAAGGAACAGTAGCTAAGACTGGGCAGCAGACACTGTTGTAGGCCTTTATGTGTCCTAAATATTCTAATCCTCACAACAACGACCCTATGTGGGCGGTCCCATCATTACTGCCATCATACAGGTGAGGACCCTGAGGTTCCAAAGGGCTCAGCAGTGTGTCTCAGGTCCTAGAACGTAGTATAATTAGAACCCTGAGCAGAGAACCTCTGAGTTTGTGGAGACAAAAACCTGGGTGAGTGTGCAGATCGGTCAGTGCTGGTGTCTGTCTCTGTGCCATGTCTGGCTCCAGATGTCACTTGTCCCTTTGTGATCTTGGGTCAGCTCTACTGAGTGGCATACAAAGGCTCAGCTTAGGAGTGTTTATGCAGTGACACCCCCACATCAAATTGCTTTTCACAGTGCACGCCTCTCACAACACTCCGCTCCTTTCCTTCATGGCTCCTCTCGTGAGCTGTATTTATTTTTATTTTGCTCTGTTGATTTGTGTTCTTTGTAGTCTGTCTGCTCCCATCACAATAACTCACATGGTGACTTTCCTGTATCCTTAGCACCTACGGTAGCACCTGGCAAATAGTAGGTATTCAAAATATCTGTTAATGAATGACTGAATGAGTTGTGGAAGGGAACTAGAACCTTCTTGGCTATGCAAGGGTCTGGGCTGGATATTCTTGTGTATGACCTTTGTCTTCCTAGAATATGGTTCGTGTTCAGTAGCTACCTTGCCTGGGGCCCCTTGTGAATCAATGGTAGAGAGCATTTTCCAAATAGGGCCTTTAGGTCCAGAATTTGCTTTCTGGAAAGTGCCCCCAGATTGCAGCTTTGTCAATCCAGGGGCCAGACTCCCAGGTTCCCAGCTGAAAAACAACAGCTGTGAATGCGAAATGAGATGCATGCATAGAGAGAGTCTTCGATTGGTAGACTGTGTATAAATTTCAATAATAATGGGGATGCATTCATCAGACCTATCAATCATTACCCCCTACGCTGTGAAGACATTTCTCAATGTCAGACACACGCCTTGCAGACATATCCTCTGGAATCCAGCTGCACAGCCAAAGGCCCGAGGTCCCCACCATGGGCAGTCCCCTTCCCCTCCCAGGCCACAGTCTCCCTGTCTACGGGGAGGGGGTTTTGGAGTGGATAGCCTTGCTCTGAATGTCCAGGTTTCATAGCTCGGACTACCAAAATGGTGCGCGGTGAAACCTCACGTCTTTGCCCTCTATGCATCTGATGCTGCCTGGATGCCTGTTTGTCTAGTTATGTCTCTCCTCTCCCAGAAATGCCCATGGGGTTCCCATTTTGCCTGGAGAATGAAGCTCCAACCCCTTGACAGGGCACTGGAGACCTGGCTGGGCCTGATCGCCAAATCTCATCTCAATCTCGTCCTTACCCAGCGCCTGGCGGAGAGTCCACCCCATCACCCATGCTCAAACATGGATGTGCTCTGTGTTCCTGCTTAGGAGTCTTCGGGCACAAGCTGACTTTAAGTCGTTTCCTGGTGGCGAACGTGGAGAATCTGGGCAGGAAAACACGGGGATGAGAAGAGTGGTGAGTGGGTCAGGTGGTGGGCACAGCAGACCAGCACGGCCGGCAGGTAAGAGATTGAGGCGACGGCGCACGGAGGGGGGACGCTTGTGACTTGGCATTTCAGGAAATGCCAAGTCGGGGTGAATGGTGACCTCACGGCCCCCTCTGAGATGTCATAGAAACGTTCATGGGCTCTTGGCCCGGCACTGGGGATGGAACAGAAAGGATGTATCTAAACAACGAATGGTGTAAACAGTTGAAGAATTGTGTGTAAAGAAAAATGGGAACGACAGTTTGTGGGGCACCTGCCTCGTGCCGGAGGTCTGCGTTCGCTCCTCCTGACGTCCATCATGTTTCCAAAGATACTGCAACAATATCCCAGCCCCCGTGCTCTTTTGTGATGTGACCATAACTTTCCTGTTGAGACTTGGTGTGGCTTTCTCCTCCCCTTGAATCTGGGTGGATCGGATGAGTTTTGATAGTTGGCTTGGGGAGATGAACAGCACCTTAGTGAGGGCCGTCCGTGTCCTACCCCCAGATGCCATGCTGTGGGGAAGCCTGAGCTGGTCCCCAGGGGTCAAGGGGACCCAATGTGTCGGTCATGTGAGGGGACCTGTCTTGGATCTTCTTAGTCTAGCCTAGCCACCAGCCAGGAAAATGACCCCTGGGGACACCTTGGGGACCAGGATCCCCCAGGTCTGAATTCCTGGCCAAGAGAATGCTTGGTTTTCTTATGCTGGGATCATTTGCTAAGCTGCAACGGAGACCCCAAACGCCTCCTTCCTTCCCATCTTCCGGAGGCAGGGGTTGTTGCCTCCCCTATATGGACAGAAAACAGGGTCGGAGAGCTGAGGTCCTATGGGAAATCAGTGGCAGAAGCAGGACTCAAACCCAAACCTCTGTGACCCAAAGATTCTGCCATTCCGTTAGTCCTGGTGCCCTCAGAGAGCAGAGGAGGGGGACCTTTCCTTCTGGGGCAGGACCTCGGTGGCTGGCGTAAAGGGGTGGTAAACGGGTGGGAGGAAAGCTTTTTCCCATACTCTTTTTCCCTCTTACACGGTTGCCTCTATTACCTCCTCCAAAATGAACAAATAGAAGTACCATTTTTATCATAAAGAAAAATAATTACGGGGTGTGTGTACGTTAGGGTGGGAACAGGTGAAATTAGAGGTCGCGTGCGGAGCGGAAGCATTAAGGGTTGGTTTAGAATCTCGTTTCCTGCCAGTCGCACACTGGGGTCACCTGCAGAGCTTCAAAACCCCAGATGCCCGGGCCCTGCCCCCAGAGCGCTGGTTTCATTGGGCCAGAGCTCTGCTCGGGCCTCAGGAGTTTTCAAAACCTCCCTGGGTGGTTCACACACGCAGCCCAGGTAGGGAGCAGCGGGCTCCGAGGGAGGACGGAGATTCCGCGGGGAACACGGGGATTCCGCGGGGACCGTGAAAGGCTGGGGAGGGGCGGGGTGGGCCGAGCAAGGCTGAAGTGGAGATTTTGTGCCGCCAGAAACTGCAAAAGAGTTGCTTTGGGGATATAGATGCTTAAACAGAAAAGAAAAGAACATAGCAAAAATGGAGCGGCCCTGCCCTCCTTGCCCCGATGTGTGCGGGGGCACAGAGTCGGTTCAGAGCCATGCTCAAGCTTCATGACCAAATTGCGCCATCTCAGAGGGAATTAATTTGAAGGATGGTAATAATTAGGTTTGGTTATGGGGAGTGACGATAAGCTGCACAAAATCCATCACGGCCTGGGGCGTCTTTCCTGGCCCCAGGGCTGCCCGAGTTCTCAACCTGCAGCCTGAGGCGACCACTCTGGGTACCCACCTGGGGAGGTGTCACCTATTGGTAAACAGAACAATTGCAAGATGAGGGTCACTCGAAAGCTGTGACCCCCTGCGGTGTTTGGGGGCAGGCATGGGGGGTGCAGTGATGGTTAACAGCTTATGCCATGTTCCATTTGTTCCACTTGTGGCAACACACCATGGGAGTTTCTTGAAGCGTTGAAGTCACTTTTGGAAGAGCTTTTTTTTTTTTTTTTTTTTTTTTTAAGGGATCACACCATGACCCACGGGGCTTGAAAGCTTATGGCATTAGGCTTTGAAGCCTATGTAAAAACCATGATAATAAATATAATAATAGTCACAACTGCATGTTGTGGTTCTTGTGGATCTTGTGGATCTTCTTGGCTCTTATGGATCTTATAGATCTTGTTGGATCTTATAGATCTTGTTGGATCTTGCAGTTCCCGAGCGCCCAGCCCTGTGCCAAGTCCCTCATGTACATGAATGTAGGCAGACTCAGGCTCACACGTCAGCCTTGCCTGTCGCTGGCTCTGTGGCCCCGGGTCTCAGTGGTCTTGTTGGCCAACAAGGACACTGTGCTCCAGGTGAGGTGACCTTGGTGAGGGGCCCACAGTGACCCTCCACAATTCTTTGCCAGCCTAGGGGTCACCGCTTTTTGCTAACCCCCATAACATGGAATCAAAGTTAAAACTCAGCCTATTTACCAGCTTCCTTTCTTGAAAGCTCTGCTCTCAGCTTTCCTAAGATTTATTCATGGTTTGGTTTCAAGTGTTCTCTTCCCAACCTCTCTGGCAACTCTCGGGGTCTTGAAGTCATTCGGCGTCAATTTTATTACTTGCCACTATAAATTGTCCCGCCCTCTGTGACCCACGGATGCCGTTGTCTGCATGTGACATTTTAAATACTAACTTTGGGGGTTCTTTTCTTAAAGGGAGGAGGAATTAAGTTCAAATTGTGGCTCTTTAGAAATACATAAAACATGAGCTGGGCTTTTAATGGAAAAGTCACCTTCTCCTAACCTCTGCCAGGCACAGTTGGGACAAGCCGATTGGATCCCCTCCTTTTTTCAAAATCAAGAGCAAATATTGCTTTGCCTTTAACCAAGAGGACCTCAAGCCCATTCTTGTTCCAGAAAAACTGTTCTAGCAGGTGCTCAGAGCCACGGCCAAGCCTATGATTTGGGGTCGTCTTACGGCAGCTGGTTAGACTTGCCTAATGGCATGACTCTCCAGTTAAAGAGGCCTTGAGTCCTTTAGCCAAGGAAGGAAGGTGGAGGTATGGGATGTCAGGAATCTGGGGGGTCTTCGAAGGCAGGTATCTCCCTCCCACTTGTTTGTGTTCAGCAGTGGGATGTTCACAGAAGGGAATGGGTAGCGAATGAATGTGGATTGTCTCAGATTCACCATTAACCCAGTCTGGTTCAGAAGGTCCCCCAGGAGGGGATTCTCGGGAGGACACAGGTCATCCGGCTGTTGAGAAATAGACACTGAAATTCTGGGTAGACAAAACCAGGTTACACATTGGTCTGGTGTTGGAGCATAAACCCTGAGGCCTGGCTGCCTGGCTGGGAGAAGCTAAGTCACTCATTTAACCCCTTGGGGTCTTCTCTGAAAAGAAGGATTAGAAATAATAATCCCCCTTTTGGAGAATTGTTGTGAGGATGATATGAATTAATTTTTTAAAAAAAGTTGAGAGAAACCTGGTAATCTTAAAAAAAAAAAAAAAATCAAGGACTAGCAAAACCTTACTCTCAGGACCCTTCCTTGAGGTGACAAATATTACTGTTGAATCTCGACAACCCTCTCACAGATCAGCCACATTAAATCAAATTTTTCTACGTGTAAGAATTTTTATTTTGGTGGGAAATCTTAATATTACTGCCTTCCCCTCTAAGCACCATGGAGAACTTAATGGCCTGCATAATTCATGGGCTGAGAGAAAGTTCTCCAGCTCTGAAAATGTCCCCCTTCACCTGCTCATGGACACCGGGAACCCCACTGGGTGCCTCTGTTTCTCCTTCCATCATTCGAGCACAATGTATTCTCATGCCAGGCAAGGACCCTTGGCTGTGAGTTCTCACAGAGCCTGATTCTTCTCTCTTATCCTTGTCCCACTTGTATTCACCCTTTCAGTTTCTCTCTTCCTTGTTAGGCTGAACTCCAGTTCATTTTATGTGTCAACCTGACGGGTCACGGGGAGCCCAGATATTTGGTCAACATTATTCTTGTGTATTTTTGAGGGTGTTTCTGGATGAGAATAACATCTGAATTGGTAGACTGAACAGAGCAGATTGCTCTCCTAATGTGGGTGGGCCTCATCTAATCTGTTGAAGGGATGAATAGAACAAGAAGACTGACCCTGCTTGAGTAGAAGGGAACTCTTCATGCCTGACTGATTGAGCTGGGACATGGGCTCTTTTCCTCCCTTTTTTTGCTTTTGGTCTTGAACTAAAACACTGATTTTTCTTAGATCTTGAACTTGCTGGCTTGGCAATAGAACTTATACCATTGGATCTCATGGGTCTCCAGCATGCTGACTCCAGATCTTGGGACTTCTTGGTTTCCATATAATCACTTGAGCTAATTCCTTATGATAAATCTCTTGCTCTGTCTCTCCATATTTATATCTCCTACTACTTCTGTTTCTCTGGAGAATCCTGACTCATATACACTGTACATTTCGTAAGAACAGGAGCGGTGGAAATCTCTTGGTGCCTCAGTTTCCCCACCCTTAGAGCCTAGTGAAGGGCTGGCATTCAGTCAACATTTGTTGAAAGAAAGAATGCCTGAGCAAGAGTGAGAAGGGACCCATCTGGCAGTACCACTCTCTTGAACCTTCAGCCCTTCCAAATCCATTAGGGCAGCAGTCATGGGATCTGTGAAGTTGGTGACTTTGAACTTCAGATCTTTTCTTGCTTTCATTTCAGCACCCTTCCCTCTGCTCCGGTGGATCCCTGAGCTCCCAGGTCCCACACACTAATCTGCACAAATGTGTGAGTGATGGGGGGAAGGAAGGGTGCCCTCAAGGGCTGAAGAGCTATTGGTGGACAAACATTTCCCCTGGTAATTGACACAGGCTGGGCACACTACTATTATTTGTGATGATTGTGTCACACTGGAAATCTAAGAGAAAGGTCTTAGCCCCATGGATAGAAGAGGCTGCTGAGGCACAGAGGGCTAGAGAGGGCTGGTCAGGATAGAGCTGGGATTCAAGCCACGATGGTTTCCCCAAAGAGCTCCCATGGTAATTGGATCATTGTTCCCAAATCTTTGCTTTTCCCCTTAAGAGAATTATAAATCCTTCTGCTGGCCACGGTTTCATGGGGGACACTTCCCCACCTCTGACTTTGGGTTTGGCCAATGGACTCTTAGCAGATGTGATGAGTGCAGAGGCTTTAAATGTGCTGCGTGGTCTGGCCTTTTGTGTTCCTCTGATCCACCGGGATAAGAATATATCCAGAGCAGGTTCTGATCCAAGGAACAGATTGAGTCCAACTCCGTGCCTGCAGCCAAGCCAGGCCAGCCTAGAACCTGGGGCACAGCCATGGTAGTCGTTCTGCAGACTTGTGAACAGGAGAAGTAAATGCTTATCATCATAAACCACTATGCTTTGGGATGCTTTGTTATGCAGCCTTAGCTGACTACTGCATGTCCCTAAATGAGAATATTTTAAAAAAGATTTTATTTATTTATTAGAGAGAGGGGGAGTGCGCACATGAGAGGGGCAGAGGGGCAGAGGGGCAGAGGGAGAAGCAGGCTGCCTGCCGAGCAGGGAGCCCAACACCGGGATCCAATCCTGGACCCGGGATCCAGTCCAGGATCATGACCTGAGCTGAAGGCAAATGCTTAATCGACTGAGCCACCCAGGGGCCCCCTCAAATGAGTATCCTTAAGAATGGAGGGGAAATGGAAAGACCCACAATGTTTGGGTCCCTGGAAAGCACATAATGGACATTATAAATGTCCAGATACCCTTTTCCCTTGGCACAGGAAACTCCCCAGCTCTCCCACCGGTGTCAGGACCACATAAATCTTTCTGGTGTACGCAGCACTGGGGGGAGCGCCGTGTGGCAGTTTCAGGTCACCGTAATCCAGAGCAGTTCCCTGAGTTCCCTGGCTTCTCTCCTCTTCCACAGCGATTTGGGAGGGGACCTCACGGAACAGGATGGACAGGGAGCCGGGAGATCAAAGCAGGCTGTAGGACACACAGAGTCTCTTTACTGGGACCACAGCAGATTTTTAGGAGCAAGAAGGAAACATTTGTAGTGTTGGGGATAGAGATTTGAGAATTTTTACTGCATGACTCACCCTCATGACTGACTCACAGAGAGAGCAGAAGACCATGGGAGGGGCCCAGTTGCAACCTGCTCAGAGCCCCAATTCCAGGTCTCCCTAGCAAGTGAGAAAGTGCCTGCCACGAGCTTATTCCAAGACCCAGGACCATCCCTCACTCTTCTCCCTCAGCTGGCTTAGTGGTGACTTGGGGCATCCAAATGCCCAGAGCTGATGGCTCTGGCCTGTTGCGTGTGAATATATTCAGCGGGAACTCACCCTGGGAGGGACGGGCCTGGCGCCGGCAGGCAGGGACTCTGGGTGCGGGAAGTGTGACTTCATTGGTGTTCATGAGGTCTCTTTATGCAGGGATCTGCGGGCTCATTGCAACACTTGACAAACCTGTAAATATTTATTTGGAGTCACTCACTGCCCAGCGTTTGCATGAAATCTGCATTGCAAAGTCAAGTCCAGGAAACAAAACTTTTTAATAAGGCCAGTGTGGTCTGGGGCCTGGCTGACACCACTCCTCCTGCAGGCTTACTTCCGTGTTTGTGAAATGGGATGGGTCTCTGCCCTGCTTGCTCTTGGGCAGTGTTAGAGACAGAGAGACAGTGGACTTGAGGGTAGTGGGTAAACTGCAGAGCTCCAGGGGTTGGGTTCTCAGACATGAATATAGCCCACGTCCTGCCCTGTAGTTGCAAGGGAGCCAGTCAAAGACAAAGATGACCCACCACTCTGGGTAATGGAGGAAACTGTGGGATGAAGACGGAGAGAGAACTGAGTGTAGGGAGATCAGGGAGGACTTCCTGGAGGAGGGGTAGTTGTAATGGCTTCTGAGGGGCATGTGGAATGTCCACAGGAAAAATGGGAGACTACGTGCATGCATGCATTGATATGTGCAGGGAACCCCAGGGTTCACCGTATAATAGGAGGCCAGTCTATGAGTGGGCCCTCTGTGGGCCAAGTGGCTCCTGGACCAATCAGAGCTGGCCCTGCACGAAGGAGCCCCCAGCTCTATTTCCCAGCAATGGCTGTGGGCAGCGATGCTTGTTGGGGGTACAGCCCCAACACAAGGAATGTTAATTTCCCTCTCCTGGTGGTCTTGAAGATCTAGGGACCAGCCCAGATCCTGACCATGTAAGGGTTGGCAGTTCAGCCCCCTAAAACAGAGGCCTGGACCGAGAGACTCCGTATAACCAAAGGAAGCAAGATCAGCAGCCTGGGCAGAAAGAAGACATGGGAGCTGTCCTTGGAAGCAGAGCTTGGGGGTCCCCAAGGGGCTAAGAGACCAGGTAGCAGGAAGCGGTGCGGCTCAGGGAGGTGTCACCAGTCCCGGTGCTGAGAGGTCTGGAATTTTATCCCAGCTCCGCCAGAGACCTGCTGCGCAGACCTTCCTGGTCACCTAACCCCTCTGTACCTCCCTGTCCCTCCAGTTATAAAGTACATATAGGCTACCTGCCTAACTTTCCCCTGTGGCTGTTACTCGGGATGTGAATCTAGCTTTTATGTCACCATCTAGGTGTAGTGGTATGAAAGCAGAGCCCCCAGACCCTGTTTTACAGAGATGCAAACTCAGGGCAGAAGATAAAAATTGCTGTTTAAAATATGCCGCCCGAATCCATGCCATGTACAGAGTCTTGGGCATGATGGCGAGCAAGGCAATCCCCCAACCCTCTTGACTGTAGCCAGAAGGATCTTTCTATCATGCACGTTGGACAGTGGAAACTTCCAGATGGACAAGTTAGAATTATGTATCAAGAGCCTTAAGAAGGCAGGTGCGCAGGCTCTAAGTGAGAGCCCAGGTTCTGGAGTCAGGCGTGTGCACGCGCAGAGCACCCATGGACAAGTCCCTGTGGCCCCGTTAGTCTCGTGTTCTCTGAACCCTGATCACGTTCCTCACATAACATTTGCGCCGAATGGCTGCCTCGTAAAATTGTTATGACGTTTGAAAGACGTGACGCAGGGTGTGCGCCTGGCTTACAGCGAGTGCGGAATGCCTGGGGGTGTGATCACGATTATTAGCAGCAGCAGTAGTAGAAATAGAACAAGAAGGCCACTCCAGCATCTTAGCAGCATGTCTCTTAGGGAAGGCACACGCTTGGCCTTGCTTGGGCACACGCCCTGTGAGGTCCACTTGGGGAGGAGAGCCCATGGGTGTAGGCTTGGCAGGAACTGTTGGGGGGGTTGTTCAGAGATGGGGTCACTGCAATGTTGGAGGCATGAGAGGTGTTTGTGGTTTTGATTCTGGGAGTCAGGAAAAAAGTGGGGGAAGGGGAGGGTATGAGGAGAGGGCAGTGAAGAAGGCAAGGGACACGCATGGAGGGGTAGTCCAAGCTGGGGGGGGGTGTGGCTCCTGCCCCCTCCTGCCCACCTTTCTAAGTGCCTCCTCTGTACCCCTCACTTCCTGGACTTAGGGGAGTCTGTGGTCATCAGTGCTGTGGGCGGGAGATCTAATGGGGTGGCGGTGGAGCTCTAAGCAGGGACAGACCTTCACAACTGGGGTGAGTGGTCAAGATCTGCAGGGACGCTCCAGAACGTGCTGGAATCTTGAGTGGGCTCTGGGTTTTCACGGCTCCCTCTTCCCACCCACTCTGGGGGATGGAGACAAGTTTCCCAGGAGGGGTGAGAGGGTATTCAGCTGACCTCTGGGTTCCACTGGTCTCTGTCAACAGCAGTCATATCCACATTCTCGAATCCTGGAAAAGTGCCAGGTACCAAGCCTGGAACCCTGTCTGTAGCCTCTCCCTTAATCCTCACAACCACTCTTGAGGAAACCAAAGTGCAGAGTTTAAGTGACTTGCCCAGGTCTGTGCGTTTGTGAGGGGGCCAGGCTCTAGTGTTGGCAAAATGGGGTCAGGGCTAGCCCTTTCTGCCCCTACGGTGACCTGCAGCTGGCTCTGTGAATAAGGGACAATGTTGCAAAAACCGAAAGATGTAAGGGTGTGATTTTGTGTATATCTGTGTAGATTTTTTTTATATATCTATAATAAGGGCATTTCCACAGGGGAAAGGATGGGGCATGACCAAGACCAACTGGCTACCGGGGAAAAAGTAAAATCCGCTTCTGTATCACTCACTAAAATAAATCTCATGTGCTTATAATATTTAAATGTAAACAAGTAAATCATAACAAAGGAGTAATAATATGATCTTCACTGTGTAAGAGCTCTTGAAACAGGTGCAAAGATGAAAACCGTGAAAGGAAAAAGTTTGATATATTCAACTGAGTGGAACTTTTTAAAATTCCACAGGGCAGGAATACCTAAAATGAATTTGAATGTGTAGCAATACAATGACCAGAATATTTGTAATAAACATGACAAAGAGCAAAAAGTCTCTGCAGATTAATTAGAATAAAAGGAAAAGAGTCAGGGATAGGAAAAAAGGCAATCCAAAAAAGACAAGGGGCCAATAAATGTTTAAAAAAATTCATAATTTGCTAATAATAAGATTGAATAATAAAATAAATTCAGATTAAAATCACCATTTCTTCCCCCACCAGCAGTCCAAAATGAACCACACAGCTGTTCTAGGGAAAAATGAATGACGAAGCATGAAAAAGTTTAAGCCATACTTGCCCCTTGAGCCTACGGGTTTTTTGCTACTCCCTGATCCAGAGGAAATAATCACAGAGGTCTGTAAATATCCACAACAAAAATATGCAGTGCAGCCCGTGTGTCTTTTAGGATGATGAAATAAGTGAAAACAGTCTAAATGTCTAATAATAGGCCATTGGGGATGTAAATTATGGAATATCTGCCCCAGAGAATGAATCTTTGACTGCTATTAAAATCGATAGTGTAAACCTAGTGTAAGGATAAAGAAAGATGTTCTAATTTTATTACTTCAATAAATTAAGCATATTGCAAAATGGTGGTAAGTGTGACGCCATTTTGTAAAGATTTAAAAAAAAAAAAAAAACCTAACCTAAAAAGTGGGTACTAAAATACCAACATATCTTTCTAGGAAATGAGATTTCTGGTGATTTCAGGTTTTTTTTCTTTTTTGTTTGATTGTTCTGTTGTTTATCATGATTTTTCTCGACAATATCTCGGAGGTCTATAAAACCAGATCTAGACCAATCAAAACAATGAACAGAAGATTTTGCAGGATGCAGATATTCACAGGACATTTACAGGGGAATTGACAACTTTAAACAATGTTATTATCAAAAAGAGAAAAGCAGCCAGATTTGCTTACTAGAAAAGGAACAGAAACACCAAGGAAAATGGTAAGAATAATAGAATAATAAAGATGAAAGTTTAAAAAAATGAGAGAGCAACAACAAAAGGGCATTGGAATGGATAAACAAACCCCCGAGAGCTAGCTCTTTTAAAAAGAACGATAAAGTATACAACGTCTGGCAAACCTAATCAAAGGAAGAAAGCACACAAACAAAATGAGAAAGGGGCGTAACCACGAGATAAAAGAGATTAACACAGATAAGGAAATGCCCTGCGCAGGTTGCATGCCTGGTCCTACAATTGAAACATCTTCATGAGAAGGGGCTCATTTTTTGACACATACAGAAATTCCCGGGGTACCTGCAAAGGCGTACCTTGTTCACAGTTCAAGCACCAGGAAAACTAGCTTTCGGGCCAAATTGTTCTGAGAGTCAGCTTTCCTCTCCTCTTGACGAAATAAAAAATTAATAAAATCAATAAATAGAAAGGGAGACCTCGGCCAGAAGCTGATCAAGCATTTCAAGATTAGACTCAAAATATTATTCACATACGTCAGAGCTGCCCCACCAGATGACATAATTTGACAGAGGCTACAATTTTCTTCCAAACCCCAAGGCAGCTCAGCCATTTCTGGGGCACTGGCGCTCCCCCCAGAGCCTGGCCTCTTTTGCTTGGGGAGGTTGAAGACCTTGGGATGTGCTCCTAGGGGAGATCAGTGCACCCAGGTACAGTGGAGTCCTGGGGAAGGTCCAGCCTTTCAACGGGAGCCTTCTTCTCCTGGAAAGATTCTGTGTTGAGGACCGCTGCTGTAACGGGCCCCTTTGGCATGTGGGTTTCGTGCTTTGACAATGGTGAACTCACCCCCGGAGGAGTGCTGTGCTCTGAGTATCTCCAACACATTTGTGGATGAAAGCAAAAGCTGAAGGGTGTGGGTGTTTTCTTGTACATTCTTTGCTCTGACATTTTCTAACTTAATCTGGGTCTTCTGTAAACGTGAACAGATGTTCATAATCATAACTGCAGAGTAAGACTTAGGGTATGTCTTTTTTAACGTCTATTTATAGGAAACTATTGTAGACACCAAAACCCAATGATGGTGATCAGATGTTACCCAGGCGGGAAGGCGGCTGCTCGCCACACTGTACTCGCTGGGAGAAAAATTTTAATTTGTCATAAACCATTTTTATTCAACATAGGCTAATGTCAAAATACAGTACCAGAGAGGAAATCAAAGGGGAAGCATGAGTTAGAGTCTCGAGCTAGAAAGTCTTCCCCCAAAGTTCATCTCACTGCAGGGAGCCTGAGTTAAGGATCTTGGGTCTTACTCAAGGGTCCCATTTCAGACTAGCAAGCAGCAGCTGCGTGGCTCCACACCGTGCTGGAGCTGATAGAGATGGTGAAGATGGGGTTCCCACTTACAGATGAGAAGACAGAGTCCCACAGAGATACAGAGCCCCCCCCCCACCACCAGCACCAACTCTTCAGTGAATTGATATAACTGTGGGGAGTGCTTCCCACAGGCACTCTGTACATCTCAGGGTGGGCTCCAGGGTGCATTCGTGGGGGTTCTTCGGGGAAACAGAACCAGTAGGATGTGTGTGTCTGCACACGTGCATGCGTGATATAGAGATAGAGTTGTAGACAGATTTATTTTAAGGAATTGTCTCACCAGGTTATGGGGGCTGGCATGTCCAAAATCTACAGATCAGGTCAGAGGCCACAAGCCCCAAGGAAGAGCTAATGCTATAGCTCAAGTCTGAAGACAGTCTGGGCACAGAATACCCTTTTCCTGGAATCTCAGCCTGTTTTCTCTTAAAGCCTTCAACTGATTTTATGAGGCCCACCCCCATAAGGGAGGGTCATTTGCTTTACTCACAGTCTACCAACTTAAATATTAATCTCATCTAAAACATACCCTAATGTATGTGTCCAGACTGTTTGACCGACTACGTGGGTGCTGTGGCACGTTGACATGTAAGATTAACCATCACACTGGGAAGCAGATTCCGAGCAGGAGCGCTGCGCACGGATGGTTTGTGGGGATTGCTCTCAGAAACAGAGCCTTGGGGGAGTGAGGAAAATAGCAAGCAGCAGACAGACAAGCTGAGCCTCAGTGCCACAGAGGCCTCAGCCCCTCCCTCTGGCAGCTCTGAGGCTGGGCTGACTCTTGGTCCAACTGTGCCTTCATCTCCTGCGTAGGCCAGTCACTGGCTACCTGCCGCCATCCCACCCCCTATCCGGTGGAGGGACATATTCCCAGAAAGAATCTGAGCCAGAGAACCACCAGCCCCCAATCGGCTTGTGGCCCCAGGACATGAGCGCCCCCAACTGGAAGGAGGAGATTGAGCGATGCACCGACACCGCCTCTGCAGACAGTATCTCATTTTTATCCCTCCGAGAACCGTGTAAATGGGCTCCATTATCCCCATTTTACAGATGAAGAAACTGAGGCTCAGACCAGTGGGATAACTTGTTAAAGTTCACAGGGCTGGCGGGTGGATTCAAATCCAAGCCTGATAGGCTCTCAGTTAGTCCAAGGTCTTCATCTCTCAGCCCCATGAGTTTATCTGTGACAGAGATTATCACGTGCGGGGGGAGGGAGGTTATACACGCTCCCTGGTTGGATTAGGGGGTGAAGGGATAAGGGACATAGCATCTAAGAAAGAGGAAAACAATAGGGGTTTGGAAATGAGGGGACAGTCTCTATAGCCTCATTGCAATACTTTTTGCCTTCCCTCTGTCGGCCCCAGGTGGGGAAAGGCTCACCTCGCTGCGCAGAGTAGCTGGCTGGGGTGCCCCGTGCAGCAGCAGCTGCGTCTCCCTGGCTCCACATGTAAGGTATCTGCAGTGAATCCTTTCCCCTGGGCCACCTGGTACCCTACGGGAATTCCTCTGCGGGCCCAAGATCTGAGTCCAAAGGAGCGCCTTCTAAACGTGTTTTTAGGGGTTTCCCCGCTACTGTTAGGACGGGGCAATGGGCCGGTCAAAAGGACGGCTGGAGGAGCCCAGCGCTCGCCTGGCAAGTACCTATGAGCAAACGGTGCCATGATGATGTTAGGCTGGCTGTTTAACCTCACGAGCTCAGATGGCTCATCTCTCAAGTGGAGGGGATCATATCATGTCAAGGGACCCCTGTGAGCATTAGAGAGCACGTACCTGAAATGCTCGGGATGGTCCCTGGCGCGCGGTGTTAACCGCTCGCCGGCTTCCTTCCAGCCCCTGCAGGGGGCGCTGCGGGGTGGGCAGGACCCAGTCCTTGCCCTCCGGAGCTTGCTGATGCATGCTGATTAATCTAACGGAAGCAAAGGGAGAGGACAAGCTGGTAAGCCTCCTGAGACTCCCTGGCTTGGGTCCGCGGGGCACACGATGGGGTGGGCCGAGAGGTCCGCAAGCCCTGCTCTCCCTCAGGCCGGCTGGGGAGTGAGCGCCTCTCAGGCGTCCACTTCTCTCTGATTGCTATCACTTGACCTTCATCAAAGGCAACACGCAGGATTATTTTATTTATAAACTGCATTGGAAGCATAGAGCATTGCATTTCCTGGAGGAACCCACTGTTGGAGAGAGGAGCTCTGCCACACGTGCGTGCAAACACACACACATGCACACACACACGCATCAGAGAAAAGTCCAGGAAATGCAGACTTCCCTAGTGACAGTGGCTGCTAAGCCTTTCACTTGCCAGGCCCTGTGCTAGCACTTCACAAGGCATTGCCCGCTTCCACCCCCAACGGCCAGTGGTGTAGAAACTACTATTAACACTAGCTAACCGGTGAGAGAGTGAGTAAGCCCGGGCGCAGAGAGGGTAGGTCATTTGCTGAGCCGTGAGCGGATCTTAAATGCCGGACCCAGAGTCTCGACTTTTAGTCTCTATTCCCAACCGGCTGCCTCAGATGAAGGACGACAGGTGCCCCCCAGGACGGGAGGTTGGGAGAGGCAGGAAGAAGCAGGGAGGGCTCCCCTGGGCATGTGGCCCTGAATCAAAGGAAGTGACCGCTAAGGAATGAACATCTCCTTGACTTGAGGATGGCAGAGAGAAGGGGGAAACGCATCACGGTGGTAGCTGTGCAGAAGCAAAGGCAGGGATGTGGGACTTCAGTGCCAAGTGTACGGGGTACCCTGGGGAAAGGGAGCCAGCTGGCCCAGCAGGCATGCGTTAGGCCTGGGAAGCTGGCAGGGCCTCTGCGCTGCCTTTCCTGCCTGCCCCGCCCCCCCCCCCGCCCCCCAGGCTTGTCCCTGAGCCCCAAGAGCAGGGATGCCTGCTTCATCCTTCTGGGCTCCCTCCCGTCTTCTGTGTCTGACACACTGACCCACATCACAGGCGAGTGCCTGCTCCATTCCAGCCGCCTTGGCAGGGCCTGTTGGCTTCGTGGCTGCCATCACCGAGGCTTATGCTTGGGCGGGCAGACAGGAAACGGTCCCAGCCAGAGGGCTCCGCGTTCCCCAATCAGCCGAGCGGAGCGTGTCTGGCCTTTTCCGAAGAGGTTTCCTTAGAGCCTGGGCCTTGCTCTGGAAGCCCTCCCTCATCGCTACATCTAGGCTAGGGGAGCCCATAAATCCCTTCTGCACCCCGACCGCTGCCCCCGATGAGGCAGCCGCGCGTGTGTCACCCACCCTGCCCCAGGGCTCCTGCGGTTCCTGCCCGGAGGTCTGCAGACTGACCGCAGAGGGCGGCTTCTGGAGCAGGTGGCCCTTAATGGAATGGGCCAGGTAGACAGGAGAGGGGAAGAAAGAAACCAAGGGAACAGAACAAAGTGAGCAAGATAGCTTTGAGGGCCAGTCGCCAGCGGCTCCTTGATTCAATCCGCAAAGATTTCTTGCGTCCTCGCTGAGAAGGAAAGCACACCCGCGGGGCTCTGCAGGGCGGTGAGATGAGGCTGAAGCTGTCTTGTGGGGACCTCCCTCCCCCTTGGAGCTTCCTCCAGGTGCCTCCACATCTGCTTGTCCCACGCGGACTTTATCATGTTGGTCTTCTCCTTCTGGAGTCTCTGTCCTCATGAGCGGCAACCCTGGAAATCTTACAGCCAAGACCAAAAATTGGGGGGGGGGGGGTGCCGTGACTTCCTCTGCTTCGGCCCCCTGCTATGGGGCCGCCCCTCTGAGCAGCTGGCAAATCTGGTTCCTGACTCCTTATAGGAAATGCTGTTAGACTTCATGCCACCTTGTTGCACCCTGCACCCCTTTGCCCCCTACACCTGCAACTGTAACTCCTGGCGGGTACTTCCTGAGGACATCACCCCTGCCACCAGGCTAGGCTTCCACCTCAAGGGCCTGCAGGGGCTCTCTGATTTTTTTGGCCCCCTCTCCCACCCTTTGGAAGAATAATGCTGAGCCATTTTCCGAACAGCTTCTCAGAGCATCCCCTTGAATTGAGCCCTGGTTACCCCCAAGTGTACCCGCCCCACTTCCACACTCTCAGTGGCTTTCCTTTGTCTAATACTCCCGTGCCTTCACTGTTGTGTCCTGGGATTGCCACCCAAATAAACTCCTTGCTCCCAAGTCCTTGCTTCAGGCTCTGCTTTCAAGGGACCCAAACCAAGAAGCTCCTGCTCTCACTCAGACAGGGATAGATGCCTTTCTATTTTTCTGTTGTTTAGGTACCTACAGTCTGTAGTATAATTGTCTGTCTATGTGTTCATCATCGCCATGTCAGTGTGAGTGGGGTATGGGAAGGCACCGCGGCTGTCACTTCCCAGCACTAAACACAGGATACCGCGACAGCTTGTAGGTGTTGTGAAATGAGTGAATGAGAACTAGGGTGTTCCTGATAAAAAACATGCAACAGACTGGGGAAAGAAGGGAATGTCCTCATCATGACCAAGAGCATTTGTGATAAGCATCACACTTAGAGGGAGAGGACAGAAAGCCTTTCCCCTGTATCAGGAACAGGAGAAGAATGCCCACACTTGCCACTTGCATTCAACAGTTAATGGTGAGGGCCATCGAGGCAATTTCGTAAATGAATTAAGGGACATCCAGATCGGAAAGGAAGAAGTACAATTACTTCTGTCCACAGACGACATGATCTTAGAGAAAAATTTTAAAGAATCAACAAAAAATTATTACTGCTAATAAATGAATTCAGCAACATTGTAAGATAAAAGACTAACATGCAAAAATCAGTTGCATTTCTATATGCTAGCAGTGAATAAACTAAAAAGAGAATTAAGAAAACAATTCCATTTAAAATATCATCAAGAGGAATAAAATATTTAGAAGTAAATTTAACCAAAGAGATGCAAAACTTGTACGCTGGAGACTATAAGACGTTGCTGAGAGAAAATGTAAAAGATCCAAATAAATAAAAAGACGTCCCTTGTTCACGGATTGGAAGATTTAATAGTGTTAACGTGTCAGCGCTTCTTAAAATGATCTACTGATTCAGTGCAATCCCTATCAAATTCCCACTGGCCCTTTTTTTGCAAAACTGGGAACGTTGATCCTCAAATTCATATACAATTGCAGAAAGGGTTTTGAAAAAAGTCAGAGAACTCCTATTTCCCAATTTCAAAGCTAATTTCAAAGCTCTAGGAATCTGTGTTGCTGGCCAAAAGATGCATATATAAATCAATGGACCAGAACTGAGAGTCCAGAAATAAACCAACACATCTGTGGTAAGTTGATTTTGACAAGAATGCCAAGAACATGCACAGAAGCTAAAAAGAGTCTCTTCAGCAAAAGGTGCTGGGACCAATAGTTGCCAAATGTGAAAGAATCAACTTTCCCATGCCATATACAAAAATTGACTTTAAAGAGATCAAAGACCTAAAGGTAAAAGCTAAAGCTCTCCCACTCTTAGAAGACGGCTTAGGTATAAGTGTCCACAATTTATGGATTTGGTGATGACTCTTAGCTAGCACATCAAAAATAGGTGCAACAAAAGAAAAAAATAGGGAAGTTGGACCTTCATCAAAATTAAAAGCTTTCATGTGTCAGAGGACACTAGCAGGAAGGTGGAAAACAACATGTGGAATGGGAGAGAATACTTACAAATCCTATATCTGATAAGGAAAGTGTATCAGAGACCCTTAAAACCCAAGAACAAAGAGACCCGATTAAAAAATGGGCAAAGGACTTGAAGAGACATCTCCCCCTAGAAGGTCTACAAGTGACCGACAAGCACCCGGAAAGATGCTCAACATCATTAGTTTTGAAGGAAATACAAAACCACCAGGAGAGCCGGCCTTACCCTTGACCTAGCAGGAATTATAATAACAATGGAATGTGACAAGTGTGGGCGGGCATGTAGAGAAAATGGAACCCTGTCCACAGCCGGTTAAAATGTCAGATGGTACAGCTCCTGTGGAAAATAGTTTAGTAGTTCCTCAAAAAGCTGAACACAGAACTCCCTGGGACCCCTCAGGTGCCCTCCTGGGAATAGACCCAAAAGAATCGGAAAAGGCAGTGATGCAAAATGTGTATGTATGTTCACTCACTGCAGTGCTATGCCCAATGGCCACAAGGTGAAATCAACCCTAATGTCCACCAGCTGGCAGATGGATAAACAAAATGTGGTAGAGCCACACAATGGAATATTACTCAGCCCTGAAGAAGAGTTGGGTTCTGCCACCTGCTCCCGCATGGATGAACCTTGGAGCCGTGATGCCCAGTGAATGAAGGCAGACACAGAAGACCACACAGTGGATGATTCCATGGATAGGAAATGGCCCCCATAGGCAAGCCTGTAGGGCCAGGGAGCAGATAAGTGGATGCCAAGGGCAGGGGAAGGGGAAGACAGGAGCATAAGGAGTGAGTGACTGCTTAGAGACAGCAGAGTTTCCCTCTGGGTGGCGAAAATGTTTTGGAAGTAGACAGAGGTGTTGGTTGCACAACATGGTGATTGTACTACAAGCTATCGAATGATATGCTTTAGAACGGTGAATTCTATGGCAATGGAAACAAAGCAGAATGGGGTGGGTTGGTCGCGGTGTCCGGTGGCCCATCTCATGCTGCGCAGCATCTGGGGACCCTGCACACACAGGACCCCTCCATCCGGGCCTTTGGTGTTTCCCACAGAGCAGCCACCCAGGTGCTTGCTGCCATCTTTGTCCCGCTCTGCCCTTTCCAGTGGGGGGAGCGGGAAGTGGCCTCACATTTGCAATCTTCCGTTTCCCCGGGAGTGCCCATCAGAACGCGGCCAGATCCCTTGCTCCAGGTAACAATTGCTTCCGCCAAAGGTGTGTGAATATTTATGACAGCTCATATGCTTGTTTACTGTGGTGGCAGCACGGTTTGCATTCGTGCTGATAATAAAAACTCAATTTATAATAAAAACAAGCATTTTGTTGCAGAATCGGGTTTTAAGGCTCCTATAAAGGCTTTGTAGAGATTTATTTTAGTCTAGTAAATGTCTTGCCCCAGGGTGAGACTTCAGAGCCTTCAAACGGTTCATTTTGAAGGATTTGGTTATTAGAAAACTTTTATAGTCTCTTTAATTTAATGGGAGAAGAATAACAAAGAGTATGCCCTCCAACAACAATGCAGTCTCCGTATCCCGAATGCGTCTCCATCCTAAATGGCGGAGGGGTTCAAAACCACGGGCAGTTGGGAGACCTGGGCCTGGGCTACTCACAGTTCAGTCCTTTTCCTCTTTGAACCTCAATCTTTTCTTTTGAGCAATCCAGGAGTGGAGGGGTGTTGACATTTTACATAATAGGAACCTTTGATCCTATAATCTAACACTTGGTAATATTCCTGCCCCCCCCCGGGGGGGGAAAATTCAACAAAAGCAGAAAGTTGTAGTGTTATCTATAGAGACAAAAGGCAGAAGTGAAAAAATGAGCCACAAACTGGAAGTAAGTGAGAGAATTACAGAACAGTTGACGACGGAATCACAAACTGACATTAAAAATAGTGAGGGCAGGCGGACGGCGCCCTCCCCAATGCGACGAAGACCAGGATGGTGTTCATTAAAATGAAGCAATGGTTATTTCCTGATGATGGGGATTAGAGTCGATTTTTGTTTTCTCCTTTACGCTTTTATATATTTTTCGGCTTTTCTATAATGAGCACATATTACCTTTATAATCAGAAAAAATGTCATTGAAATAGCAATTAATTTTATAAAGAATGGCGACAAAGAAGAAAATGCTTTAGTTATCATGTGAAACAAGGAGGAAATAGAATATGAAATGAATATTCAGATTGTGACTAGTTTGAAACGTTAACAGACCGAATCTCTGAAAACCACTTAGCCCCATCATCGATACGTCTAATAATCAGTTCCCCGAATGTTCACTCCTCTGCCTTTAGGTGTTTTGTGTCTGTTCCATTATCATCCTCTTTTTCATTTTATCATTTTTTGACATGTTAAGTATTTGTTATCCACTGTCTAAGGGTCCTTTGGATAATTTCCTGTTTTTGAAGAGGTGTTTTAAACGTTTGTGCCATCCTTGATTATGGGATTGTTTTTATTCTTGTGTGCGGAATTCGTTCCTTTTTAATCTACTTTTGAATAATTTAAGGACTTGTTAGGCTGTTTGTTAAAGATCCTTTCTTCAAAATTTAATATTTCTAACACACTTCTCAGTGGTACCCAAGACACTAAGTACAATCAACTGTCAAACCTCCTCTCGCTTGCTCCTTCGTGAGAATTCCATCACCAGAGTTACGGGGTCAAGCAAGACATGGATGGATGTCCTAAAGGATGCAAGTATCATTTATGGAATGCTGATGATTTAATCAGTCTAAGATGCTAAAAAGATGGCAAGAAAGAACAAGATGCTCAGTGGATTTAGCTCAAGGTCACATTGTAGGTAAATTCTTTTTAGGGAACTGACCAGAGGTGAATTGAATTAAAAACCTGAGGAAATTTAAGGGGAATTGCAACATAGTAACAACAATAGTAACAATAATGTTGTAGGACGGTGGTAGAATTTTTTATGCCAAATTCTCTTTAAGGCTATTGTGCCCCACCCACCCACCCATTTGTCTGAAAGAAGACATCTAAGTACCTTGATTGGGGTTTTTTTTTCCACAGTTTTTTTTTTTTTTTCCCCACTGAAAATGCCAGAGATGAACTTTTAAGTTTTATGTTCACTTCAGCCACTTCTTTTTTTTTTTTTAAGAGGTTTTTATTTTATTTATTTATTTTTAATTTAAATTGTAGGTAGTTAGCAGAGAGTGCGACATTGGCTTCAGGAGTTGAATCCGGTGATTCCTCACTTACATCCAACACCCAGGGCTCATGATGACGTGTCCTCTCTAATGCCCACCCCCCCCCTGGCGCCCCCCCCCCCCCCCCACGCACCTGCCTCCAACAACCCTCAGTTTGTTCTCGCTCAGTAAGTCACTTACGGCTTGTTTCCCTCTCTCCTGTTTTCCTCTTCCCCCTTCCCATATGTTCATCTGTTTAGTTTCTTGAATTCCACCTGTGAGTGAGATCACGTGGCGTTTGTCTTTCTCGGACTGACGGTCCTCTCTAGCTCCATGCGTGTCGTTGCCAATGGCAAGATTGCGTTCTTTTTGGTGGCTGAGTGGTATTCCTTTATGTATCCCTATACCACATCTTCTCTATCCACTTATCGGCGGATGGATGTAGGCACTCTCCACAGCTTGGCGTCTGTTGGATGATCACTTGGGCCAATTCTTATGTGAAAGGAAAGAAGCTAATCTGTATTCATAGCCCTTATGACTTTCTAATGAGAAGGCATCCTGATACCCGAGAGGGAGGGAGATCGTCCTTAGTAACGTGGCTAAGTGGGGTGATGGGTATGGGGAGTAAGAGGCCGGCTGGAGCAAAGCTGGACCACCCTGCATGAGAAAGGAAAAGGGGCTCAGGAGTACAGGGGACAGGAAGCTAGAGCCGCAGGCTGGGATGATGGAGAAGGAAGGGAAGGGTCCAGGGAAACAGTGGTCCTTCTGAGTTGACTGTGGTACCGTAGGAGGACTTGGCTGGGGCTCTCTGTCTGATGGAGGGGATTCCTTGAACTGTTTGTGCTGTTGTGTGCAGGGAGCACTGTCTCTGTTTCTCCTACCAAATCGCCAGCAACATCTACTCAGCTCACAAATCCTTTGGAATGAATGGAATTCTTTTCTTTTTAAAAAAAACAACTTATTTATTTATTTAACCGAGAAAGAGAGCGTGAGCAGGGGGAGCTGCAGAGGGAGAGGGAGAAGCAGGCTCTCCGCTGAGCAGGGAGCCCTGGGACCCTGGGATCGTGACCTGAATGGAAGACAGATGCTTAACCAACTGAGCCACCCAGGTGTCCCTGGCATGAGTGGAATTCTTAATGATAGACCCAAAGTACGTTCGGTTCTTACTTCAAGATTAGCCCAGTGCAAACGTCACGGCTTCCCACAAGGCCGGGCAACAGATGGTGACATCTGGCCATTTCAGCCTCTGCCTGTGAATATGCCCAGAAAGAAAGGAGGGAGGGAGTGTGTGGGGGAGAAAGAAGAGAAAGAAATAAACAATCTTAGGAGAACTTTATACTGTCCATGCTCGTTTAAAGTTGAAATCATTGAATTTAATTATGCTTAAATTTAACAACAGAGAAAGAAACAGAACAAGACTTCAAATAAACATTTCTATGGAAAAGCAGTATTGGTTGCTGAAGATTTGTCTAAAGTTAAGGGATGTGGGACGCCTGGGTGGCTCAGTGGGTTAAACATCTGCCGTCAGCTCAGGTCATGATCCCAGGGTCATGAGATCGAGTTCCAGCACACGCTTGCTCGCTCGCGCTCTCTCTGACAAATAAATAAATTTTAAATAATGAAGTTAAGAGATGAAAGGTATGAAAAAGTTTGAAAAACTTTAAGTGGTCAAAACCATTGTTATTGTCTTTCTGTGAAATCTGATAGTCTCTGGTGTTAAGGTCAATTTACCCTGGTTATACTTATTCCATTCCTGGGTTTTGGACTTATTTCCATCTTTAAACATTTTGATTATTTTCCTTTGTTTCTTTCTTTTTTTTCTTTCCCGCCTTCTGTTGAACTAATAAAGTTTTCTGTATAACTTCCTCCTTTTTCTCCTGACGAATTAGGAAGCTTTAATTTTATTTGTACTCCTTTGGTGGCTATCTTAAAATGAATGTGTTCAAGGCTTAATTACTCTAACACAATCTGCACTTACTCAGTATGTCTACTCCTCTGTGAGGCACGTTGAGGATGCTGGCATACTTTTTCCTATATTTGTTAACCAATCTTTCTCGTGACCACAGTCTGGGTCTTCAGTTTCACTTCTGTCCAGATACAGGAAATGGCATAATGATTATTATGCCATCAGTAATTAAATTAGCTACCATATTTGATCAGCTCATATGTTCATCATTTTCTCTGCATTCTCCTCTTCTCTTCAGTCTCACACCTCTTCTTGATGCGAAGGTCAGTGGATAGTCAATGGTACATCTGGGGAAAACATCTGTATTTTGCCCTCCCTCTGGAATGATGGCACAGTGGGGTAGAGAAATTTAGGTTGGTGGCTAGTGTAAGCTGTGTAAGCTATGAGTTGGGTCATGTAAAGACAGACTTTAACACACACACACACACACACACACACACACACACATATTTTTTTAAAAGATTTTATTTATTTCAGAAAGAGAGAGCGAGCATGAGTGGGGGGAGGGACAGAGGGAGAGGGAGAAGCAGGCTCCCTGCTGAGCAGAAATCCTGCCTCGGGGATCCATCCCAGGACCTCAGGATCATGACCTGAGCCAAAGGCAGATGTTTAACTGACTGAGCCATAACCCAGGCACTCCAAGACAGCCATTCAGGTGGGGTCTTTCAGGTCACCATGAAATAGGTCAGATAACGACAAGTCTCTGGAATGTGAAGGAGCTTTGGCTCTGTTCTCCGGTGGCCATCAGAGTGTTGGCTTTTATTGTGATGTTGGGCTGATTTTCAGGGCTACCACTGGAGCTGGGTAACAGGAGACAGGAATAGGGCAAATTAAAATGCCGCGACACTTGCTGAGCTTACCAACATTTAGCTGTTTTTCTTGAAGAAATGTGCCTCAGCTGGCCACGAGCCTTTGAGTCACTTCCAGAGTTCTGAAAAAGTTGCTTCTGAATTTTTTTTTTTAAGTTTTCTCATTTTTATGAAAGAGAATTTTTGGAAGTCCTTCCTCGGCTGTTTTCACTGATACTACGTGTTCATCTGGCTTTTGAATTCTGGTTTCCAGGCTCATCTTAAGTAGGAGTTCTCTTTTTCTCTCCCTGCATTCCTCCCCGCCTGGCAGGCATGGGGCGCTCTCGACCCAACTCCTTGGGACCTTTAGTTCAGAATGAGCTGTTGCATTCGCAGCCCAGGGCTCTAGCACAGACCTCAGTCTGGGCATATGACAGATCTTACTGAGTCAGCAGCTTGACTGATGTCCTGATGTAAGGTTCTGTCCTGCCTCTGTCTCCCTAAGCTTGTACTTTCATAGGAGTTGTAACCCCGGGAAGCTGTCCAAGGACTTCAGCAGTTTCCCTTTCGAGAGGGGCGGGTACCCACTCAAACCCTTGCTGTGGCTCCAGTGCCTCATTCCCGGCTGGAGGCTGTTTGTCACCTGCCCCCAACCTAGGAGCCAGATTTCCTCTCCCTTGGCTCACTTCCCAGCCCAGAGCCCTGGAGGTTCATATTACAGCCCCCTCTCCCACTTTTCATATCTCAACTATGGACACGCTTCTTGTGTTTGAGCTGGACTGTGTCTTTTTAGTTTTCTCTCTCTATTTATTGTTGCCGTGGGTTTGGAGTGAGGGGGCTAAGAGGTGTCTGGGGTAGACAAGGCATAATGAACAATGTCTTCTGGACTTGACATTGTGACAGGTCTGCCATCATTTAAAATTTTAAACTATTTTTCAACCCGAGACAGTATCTATTGACTCTTCATGCTGATAGATGAGGAAATTAGCCTTAAATGATTAAAAATGACTGTACATATCTAAGGCATGCCCACACACTGGGGACGGTACTCCCAAGTCTGGCTTCTTTGACAAAACTACTGTTGTTCCTTTCAAAATCATATAAATACACCAAGCATCTATCTTGATTTTGGTTTCTGGGAAAACACAGAAATAAGGCACCAATCACCATAACAAGCAACTTTTCCTTGTCTTCTGTCAAGCATGTTTTATGAGGGGGAAGAAGTGGCTCTGCGGATGGTAGAAGTAATTCCCAGAAAAACCATGATTCCATCCAATTATAATATTTGTAGGCATATATACATGAACTTGGATGAAAAACTGTAATGCCCAGTTGGATAAAACCTCACTAACTAGAAGCTTAAGGCATAGATTAGCCTGATCCAATTTGACCAAGTTTTATGGAATTTCTTTGGGGTGCAACTTATTGTCCTAGGCACTGAGGGGATTCCAGAAATGAAGGAACACCTGAGGATCGCGTGCACCCGGTGACAGCCGAAGATTGAAGAACAAACATCTCATGTTGTGGGAGGCCCAACAACGAGGGAACAATGAATCATGGCTTTGTTTGAAAATTTCCCATTGGCTTTTTATGGATCAACTCAGTGATCTAGAAATGAAAATAACGATAATCCATCAGCTAGAGATATAGCTCTGAAGGGTCCAGAAATTCATTTATTTTGGCGTTGAGATGTGAGGAGGGTAGATATTTAGTTCTGGAGTTCCGGAGAAACCTCTTCTTAACAAGCAGCTGAAATCAAAGCTCCTCTTTGGCCTGTAGGTTCTCTCTTGTGAAGCAGTGGATCTTGGAGAAGACAGTGGGATGTGTCTCCTGGGGCAGGTGGGCCATTCTGTCCTGGCTAGAAGGAGACCCTCAATGGAGGTTTCTTGACCCCTCCAGCCACACCCAGGTACTTGCAGGTCTGAGAATTCTTCCAGCTTCCATGCCTGTGTCTGTGCTATGCCCTCTACCTGGAGACACATCCCTGCTCTTCCCGCCTCCCACAGGCCTTTCCACATATACCAGTGATAGGCAGCTGATAAGGGACAGGACCATTTTAGCAGTATAGGAACCCACCAAATAATAGTAGCTTACACCAGATAGTAGTTAGCAGGTTTTACACCTGAAAGACTTCATTGGCACAGAGGCTCTGATTTAAAAAGTTGTAGTAGAGATTCCTTTTAGATTTTTCTACATCTTGAAGACACATCCTTTGTCCTCACTGTCCAAGATGGCTCACTGGCACTGTTCTGGAGGGTGAGGGGGCTGGAGGAAGAACAGAAGGAGGAGCTGGGATGAGCCCTCCAAAATGGCGGTGAACAGGAAGGGCGGGTCTTCCCGTTTCAAGGGCACGACCGAGAAGTTGCATACGTTGCTTTTGTTGGCATCCCATTAGCCAGAACTGACTCCCATGGTCTCAGCCAGCTGCAAGGGAGGCAGGGAAGCCTCTATCACTATGGGCGGAAGGGGAATATGGGAGAATGGCTGGCTGTGGATGATGGCAGGGAGAACAGAAGGCCAGCCAGAGTGGGGGAAGATGGACTTGACCATGAAGAGGTCCAGTAAGGGAGAGGGTGACATCAAAGACAGACAGATGGCAAACATGTTAAGGAAACAAAACATCCATAGCTTTACTCCTGTAAGTCTTCTGTCTAAATGCCCTGACATCTCTCATCTCTCAAGGCTCAATTTATATGCTTGACCTCCTCATGGAATCCCATATGATAATGTTAATCTTCCTCAGGTGTAAATAAAAAGCCTCCTTTGTGGGCTACTAACTGGGCCAGAATGACTACACTAATCTGTTACTGATGCCTATTAGAAGCAGATACTTCATATAGGTATCTCGTTTTCTCCCCATGATGCCCTTAGTGGGTTTTTAGGGGTTCAATAAAACACTTCTCTCTTTCCCTTCTAAAATGAGGACCAAAAGGAAATCGGATCCAGGAGACCATTGAATGGAGAGCAATGTGAGCTTTTTATTGATAAACTGGACAGCACGGCTTCCTATCTGTGGTCAAAGGGCTTACCGCCCTCCACTTTTCCCCTCTTCATCTGGAACAGCCCCCCGGGGGGAAGACTGGACTTCAGAGTCACCCACATACTCAACATTCCGGCCTTGCGCTAGTGGAGAGCAGGGGGGCCATGCAAGAAAACACACCCCAGTCTCATAGGCTTTTAATGAATTAGCCCCAGCCCCTAAGGAGCGTGGTCCAAAGGCTGTTGCTCCACATCCAGCAGCCCCGTCTTCCTCTGTGGGGCGGAAGGGGAAGGTGCGGGGCAAAAGGCCAGAGCTTGCTCCACGGGTGTTCCATCCCTGTGGAAATCAGAGGTGAGAGGAATGAAGTTTTCCCCAAAGCAATCCCTAACGAGAGGCACCGTTTTGCCACATCACAGACCAGGAAGCCAGCACTGTGAGCAGCCCCCCAACTTGCGAGGCTCCCCTCGACATTAGGCGGCAGAGAATTTTGCAACCAAGTCCCTGTCTAGTTCTAAACTCTGGCTTTCTGTCACTGGCTCCAGTAGCTTGTAAGCACTCTGAGGGAGGCAGTGAGTAAAATATCTCCCCCTTCCCTGCCCTGCTTTCCGGCTATTTATTGAGAGACTCATGGCAGTTGGGTCTAAAGGCTGGGCTGCTTTGGCTCACATTTGTCCCTGTGTTGGCCCCGTCTCGTGTTCAGCCAGGGTTTCCTTACCAGGACAGTTCACTGAGGAAACAGCACCTAGTGATGCTGCCCGGGGACATTCTCCACTCTTCTTCCCTGGGGAGGGTCCTGCGCTGGATTTAAAGGTGTGAGGCACTTTGTCTACTTGAAATCCACGTTTTTCCCTTGAGCCTCCTACTCCGCATGAGGAGGGAGGGACAAGATGGGGCACAGAGGGTTTAAGGTCCATGACTGGTTCAGGCTGGTGGTTTAGTTGGTAGCCTTTCCAACGACTGTCCTTAAATAGTTGTCTAGCATCTGTTTCAAGAGGACAAGGAGACACTGTGCAGAAACTGTGCAGAAAAAGAAATTCACTTACTAATTTCCCTCCGTTGGCAGAAGTGGTACCAAAGTTCTGAGAAATACCTGCCAAACGTTCCCACCATCCAGTGGTTCTTACACGTCTCTGTCTCCTTTTGTAATTTGCTGAACTGTACAGCTCTCTGACGGGTATCTTAAAGGGTTTTATACTGAGAGAATGAAACAAGCCACTGGTTCCCAGGAAACAGTCCAGCTCCATGGAACAGAGCTTTACGGAGTAGCGGCCACCGTGACCTGTCCCCTGAAGATGCCTGCACTTGGGCAGAACGCTTTATCTTTATTTTCCACTGGAGGGCGCTGTGTGGAAGCTTTGATGGAAGTGGAACCCTGCACTATCTCCCCCTTTTAGTCTAGTGATCTGTTAACTCCCCTCATGGATTTGTGCCCTGGGTGCTTGTCCAGCTGTCCACTCCATAATCTGGCTTTTTCCGAAGTTACACAGGGCAGCAATGTCAGGGTTTAGATGAGACCCCACTCAGTCTGATTCCTACTGGACGACTGCGCTCAGACTTACTACACTGATAAAAACCCCGGAGCTTACCCAAGCCTCAGCCCGACATGTGTGTCTACTCTCAGTGGCTTAATTTCCATGACTTTGTGTTCGTTGCTTTTGAGAAAACATAAACTAGGCATCCCTCAAACAGAGCCTGCTTCCTGGGTCAGTTTCTACCTCTGATTGACAATGTGATCCCCCAACTGCCAACCAGGGGTTTTAGAGCACGGCTTCTCCAGCTGCAGTGTGCGAAGGAATCACCTGGGTGTCTCGTGAAAATGCAGACTCTGATGCAGTGGGTTTGGGACTGCAGCCTGAGAGTCTGCATTTCCAACCAGTCCTGAGTGATGTCACTGTTGGTCGACAGAGCAGGTTTTGAATAGCAAGACATCACCTGCTTGTGCCGTCCTGAAGCTTTCCCATTGGGTTTTGCATAGGAGGGTATCAGCAGGTAAACTCAAGGATGAAGGTGGATCTATATCTCTGTGAGCTTTGGCTCTTGTTTTCATAAATTTTTCCTGCAGGGCCATTCTCCTAGACTTTGCTCATCTTGTCCATTCTCTTTCCCTAGCTGGACAACCAGGAAGCCACATGTTGATGCTTGTGTTATGCTACTCTTGTTCCGTGACTTGTCTTTCACTGTTGCACAAAGTCAGTTCTTTTCATTTTCTTGGAGCTCCCCTTTTGGTTAAGAACCTGAATCAAGATACGGTGGATGGCAGGTAATGGTAATAGCAGGCCACACAGGTGTCCCCACACACTTCAATATCTGCAAGACAGTATCAGGAGAGGCTATGGGCCAGGGCTCCAGAGTCTGCTCACCTATATTCAAATCCTGCCCCTGCTGCTTTCGAGCTGGGCGGCTTTGGGCAAGTTGCTTAACCTCTCTGTGCTTCTGATTCATCGTCTGCAAAATGTGGCTAATAATGCTTCAGAAGGTCCTTATGGAGATCAAATGAGGTAAGTACATGAGGCCCTCGATCACAGTCGGTGATGTTATAATTCCTCAATCTTGTTGGGAAGCAGAGGAACCCAAGCCTCGAGAAAGAGAAATGACTTGCACTCAGGATTCTACAGCAAGAATGGTGGCACAGTTGGGGCCAGATCTGACTCCAGCTCCAGTGCTCACTGCACCCTACCATCCTTCCAAATGCCAAGTTTTATCACCCTGAGTTTTTTAGCCCTGAGTGTGACTATTTCCCCAGCATTCTGATCTTTTGTTCTTTTCCCTTCTAATGGAGCATTTCCAGCTGGGGTGATTCATGGATCTGGGACCGCATGGCTCCCATTAACTTCAAGGAAAGTCATAAGGCAAAATCCACATCAATCAAGCTTCCAAATTATGCATCCATCTTTACAGGTGACACATGGATTAAGATGAACAGGGAGTGGAGTGGGTATCATACAATAACTATTTAGATTTATGAAAATCGCATAAGAGCTCTCACCAGGTCCCAAAATTGAAGTTTGTTTTGTTTTCACGGCAAGGTTGAACTTCAGGGATAAGAGATAGGATGTCGCAATGGAATGGCCTGGAAGCTTGAAGTCAGAGGAGCTGGGACTCCCAGCTTCACTACCAGCTAGACTTGTGATTTTGAGAAAGTCTTTTAACCCCTTAGAATCTGTTTTCTCCTTCTGTTATTCGTCCTTACAATAAACAAGGAGTTTGTTACTAACCCCATTTTACAGATCTTGAAACTGAGGCCCTGGGAAGATAAGTGACTTGCCCAAGGTGACATGAGGACCAAGAACTAAAGCAGCCCTTCAAAACCCTTGTATTTGAGTCCAGGAATCTATATCCTTATACCACTTTATCTCATAAAAGAAATGACACATCTAAACACAGTAGGCTCTGTGTAGGAGCTCAGGAAACCTTTACTCAACCTGAATCTTGAGGACAAAATTTACGTCAAATTAATCCCTTATTCTCTAGAATACCTTTGTACCTAGTGGGTTTTCAATTAATCAGAGTTGAGTTGCATTATTACCCCCCCCAGAAATGGTTCTGTTTTTATTTAATGATTTGCTTAGATGCATTTTAATATGCAGACCACAATGCTGCTTGTACAATATCTTCTGGACCGCGAGGCGCGGGCATTCATTATTTTATGAGACGCATATGTCATGCATTGCACAGCCCTTTTCTTAAACCAACACAACATGCAAATAGAAATTTCATGTAAAATCACATTCAGACAGTCTCAAAGTAGAAACAGATGTCTGAAAAATATGAACGCCAGGCTTATTAAATATTTTATCATCAAATATTTCATACATTTCAAAAATGTCATCTGTGAAAACACAGAAATACCGCCTCAGGAGAACCAAAATATTTAATCACTTTCAAGAAATTCTTAAAAATAAGTCTTCACCTCAGAACTATTCCAAGCAGAGAACAAATTTCCAGGTGCTGCAAGCTATATTTATTATATTTTCATCAAAATCAGTAACCTAGTTGAAGGAGATACAGCAATCAGTAAGGTCATTATTAGGTAAGATAATGACTTCTGAATGAATTCTCTCATTAATCTCATTACAAAATGGTAATGGTACCTGACTAATCATGCCGGAGGGGAGAGCTGTGTTGAATCAGAGCAAAATTAAGGCTGTAATCACAGAGCTGCTCTCGCCATGTCTTCATGAAAGCCTCACTCGGGCTTTGGGGACTGGCTGGAGGATCCTCTGACCCCCGGACTGTTGGCTATCGGCCGGGGGGCACCTGGTGCCATGGGGGGGGGTGGGGTGAAGAGCCCTGAGCAGCAGCACTGGGGAGAACTGGTCCTCTTGCTGCTTTTGTCCCCTTATATTCTGTGTGACCTTGGACCCCTCAAGTCTGTCTCTGGGCTCCATTTCCGGTCTCCCTGACTCAGTCTCCTCTTAGGCCTTTGCCCCTTATACATGTACGGGCAGATCCCAGCACTCCCAGAATGGCTGCCCGTCTCACCCCAGGAAGAAACGAGATCTTCACGTGGACCACACACACCTCTATGACCTCACCTTCCGGCCGCCTCTGTGACACTTGCTTCGCTTCAGCCACCTTGACTTTGCTGTTTTCCTCTGTCTTTCACCCCGTGTGACTCACCCCTTCCCCTCTTTCAGGCCTTTGCTCTGGTGTCACCTTCTCGATAGTGGCCACCCGACTGCCATGGTGCATGCTGCAGTCCATTCACCATCGTGCCGGTTTCCAAACTGTATTTTCTTTCCCTGCTTCCTTATTGCCTTCTGACACACTGTATGCTTCACTAGGTGTCTTGTCTGTCTCTCCACCCCGCCACCCCCACTGGAACATAAGCTCCGCAAGGGCTAGGATCTTTGCACTCTCACACGTGCGCCTGGCACACAGCAGATGTGCAAAAACTCTTTGATGAACGCAGAATGTATCCCATGCTTGTGGGTTCCCAACTTTGCCGGACACTTGAGGGAGGAACCCAGCGCATGGGACACTTGGCCAAGGATGACGGAGCGTTCGCTCTGCAGCGAGGGCCCCCTGGTGGTGGGGCTCGCTTTGCTTTTTCCATCTTGTTGGAAATTGGGGCCCCCTTGGGCCCCTCTGTGTCCATGAGGACTGGCCCGAGAACGCACATGAGGAGTGGCAATGCTGAGTCAGAGAAGCCTCAACGGCCAGGAGAGATGGGTCAGACTGAGTCGGATGGAAATGATGGAGACAGAAGGCATGCCCTGTCCCGAATTCCAAGCCCAGAGTAGATGTCCCCAGTCAGGGGGACGGAGCACCACAGTAGCAGGCATGCGAAGACCTTAGGGGTGTCAGCAGATGGTCATTCTGGGTGTTGATCCTACTTGGGTCTCAGGACCCAAGTAGGATGACAGGTGGTCATCTCTTGCAGCGTAGGAACAGGTCAGGGCACCAGTCTCTGTTCACACTGTGCCGACGAGAGGATCTGGAACATGGTGGGTTCTCAAAAATGCTCAGTGAATGTGTGAAGTCTCTGTATTATAGCTCAATTCTGTTTGTTTCTGTGTGCCCCATTTCAGGCGGGGTTGGGGGGTGGGGGTGGGAATAAACAGTCCAGTGCTAGCAAGGAGTCTGGAGACTGTGTCACTGAGGGGGCAAGGGAAAATCCGGGGGTGTTGAACCTGGACAACAGAAGGCAGGAGGAAAGTAAGCCCAGTTTTTCATAACTGCAGGACTGTTATGTGACGCCAGATTATTTTTATTTTATGTGGCTTTCTATGGAGCAGGGACTGCAGGTAACTGGCCCCAATGCCACCACACCCGTCTCAAGTCTGTGACAAACAACACTAATAGATCACAGACATTTTCCTAGAGAGCCAGACCAAACCTCAGAAGCCTTCTCAACACAGTGTCTTAAACTCTCCCCCACCAAATTGAATGGAGCTGACATATGAGATAAACTATATTTGTGAAACTTTATCTGGAACCCAAGGATAGGGCAATGATGGAAAGCCCATTAACGTTAAGCAAGAACATTTTGTTATAAACAAAGATGAAGTCCGGGGCGCCTGGGTGGCTCAGTGGGTTAGGCCTCTGCTTCCGGCTCGGGTCATGATCCCGGGGTTCTGGGATTAAGCCCCGCATCGGGCTCTCTGTTCAGCAGGAGCCTGCTTTCCTTCCTCTCTCTCTGCCTGCCTCTCTGCCTACTTGTGATCTCTGTCTGTCAAGTAAATAAAAAATAAATAAATAAAAGATGAAGTCCATTTCTCTGGGGGGCAGTGAGTTTCTCATCACTGCTCAAGAGAAAGCTGCTTCTCTCCCCTGTTTTCCGTGGTCGTGTCCAGTAGCAAGGAATGCACCCAGCGGAGAATGCATTTCCAGTGTTCTCATTTCCAGTGTTCCAGTGTTTCTCCCCACTGGTAAGCGGAGAATGCATTTCCAGTGTTGAGAATTCAGACCCCGAATTACATCCAACCGAGCACCTTAACAGCTAAGGACTAAAAGAAAGATAATTACCAGAGTCACCGGAAATGTGTAACCGGTAACTGGAGAGGTGTTAGCTAACATTACAGTGGCAATCTTGTTGCAGTACAGATGTGTCAAATCAATATATACACACCTTAAATTTACACAGTGTTACGTGCCAGTTAAATCTCAAAAAGAAGACAGCTGGGCGCCTGGGTGGCTCAGTGGGTTAAGCCACTGCCTTCGGCTCAGGTCATGATCTTAGGGTTCTGGAATGGAGTCCCGCATCGAGCTCTTTGCTTAGCAGGGAGCCTGCTTCCCCTTCCTCTCTCTCTCCCTGGCTCTCTGCCTACTTGTGATCTCTCTCTGTCAAATAAATAAATAAAATCTTAAAAAAAAAAAAAAAGAAGAAGAAGAAGAAGAAGAAGAAGAAGAGAGCTAAGGACAGTGACTTCATGAACAGGAAAGCCAAGGCACTTCATTACAAGGACAGTGTTCTGGAAATGCTTCATGGTTGTTTCCCGGAAGTTCAGCCATTTCCCCTATTAACCAAGTCCCCACTCCAATGGCTCTACCTAGTACTACATCCTGTGCATTTTCGCCCCAGGACTATTTCATCTCCAGATTCTGTAGTTCATCCTGTAGGCTAAATGGAGCCAGGACTCTTGAGTCTCTCATCCATAGTCCATATAATTCCTTCTCTCTCCACTTCTTTCCTCCCTTTCCCCTCTCCCTCTGATGGGAACTTACCGCATGGGTACTCATCATCTTCTATGATACGACTATGAAAAAATTCAGTAATCTGACACCTCTGGGCTCTGTTCCTGATAGTAAAGGAACATTTAGAATGTAAAGACTTTAATCTTTTTCAACAAAGCCTGTCTTTCAAGGCTACTATCTTGCCTCAAAACTCTAGTTTGATGTGAAGTTGGGCCATCACATCCTTGATCTACACTGTGGGTGGTACCCCAGGCTTCCTCCGTGAAGCCACAAGGCCATTGATTTAATAGATGGGGAGTTACAAGACACCATGCCTCACAGAGAGGGAAAACCATGGGCTTTTCCATCTTGAAACGTTATTTTTCTATGGATTAACCAGAATGCACAAAAAGATTTGAGTTCAAGGGTGTCTGTTGTAGTACTGTGTATACAATTGGCTCTTGAACAACATGAGTCTGAACTGTGGGTCCACTTATATGTGAATTTTGTTTGATAAATACAGTATAATAGTATGAATGTATTTTCTCTTCCTTATGATTTTGTTAATAACTTTTCCTTTTTTCCTACCTTAGTTTATCATGAGAATACAATATATAATACATAGAACATACAAAAAATGAATTATTTGACTGCCAATGTTATCAGGAAGACTTCTGGTCAACAGTAGGCTATTACTAAGTCGTTGAGTGGCTCAGTCGTTAAGTGGCTGCCTTTGGCTCAGGTCATGATCCCAGGGTCCTGGGATCGAGGCCCACATCAGGCTCCCTGCTTGATAAGAAGCCTGCTTCTCCCTCTACTGCTCCCCGCTGCTTATGTTCCCCCTCTCTGTGTCTCTGTCAAATAAATAAATAAAATATTTAAAAAAAGCATAGTAGGTTATTAGTAGTTATGTCTTGGGGGAATTAGAAATTATACTCGGATTTTCAACTGCATGGTGGGTTGATGTCTCTAACCTCCATATTGTTCAAAGGTAACCTCTAATTTAAAAAAAAAAAATTGGAAACAAATTGAATGTTCAACAAAAGGGGGATTAGTAAAATTGTGATTTTCTTTTTTTCCTTTCTTTCTTCTTCTTCTTTTTTTTTTTTTTTTTTTTTTTAAGATTGATTCATTTATTTTAGAGAAGCATGACCAGAGGGGCTGAGGGATAGGGAAAGAGAATCTCAAGCAGAATCCATGCTGAATGCAGAGCATGATGCAGGGCTCGATCTCATGACCCTGAGATCAGGACCTGAGCTGAAACTAGGAGCTGGATGCTTGACCAAATGAACCACCCTCCTTTTTTTTTTTTTTTTTTTTTGGAGAGTAAGAGAGTGAGTAAACGGGGGTGGAGTGGAGGAGCGGTAGGGCAGAGGGAGAAGGAGAGAGAGAATCTTAAGCAGGCTCCATGCCCATTGCAGAGCCTGATGTAGGGCTCAACCTCATGACCCCTGATATCATCACCTGAGCTAAAATCAAGAGTTGGACACTTAACTGACTGATCCACCCATAAAACTGTGATTTTAAATGGTATCATAGAAGATCATTTGTTTACATGAATAAAATTTTATAATATTTTATTAGGTGAGGAAAACACATTACAAAATAGCATATTCAATAGCATTACATTTTGTTAAATGTATAAAACTAGCTATCTCTGGATGCTAGAGTGATAAGTGACTTTTATATTCTTCTTTGTACCTTTTTATATTTTCCAAATTACCAGTGAACATGTGTTAGTTTTGTCATCGGAAATGAATGAATAATAAAACAATAAATGCTTTGTTTGCTTGTTTGTCTGAGAAGAAAATGCAGGTAATCCCTTGATGGGGATGATGATGGTAGATTCAAAGAATCAGATGGAGGGTGCTGGAACCTTTGTAGCCTTTCCAAGCCTGAAGGACTCTCCAACCTTGGCCTTTGGCCCAGTGATGTGGTGAGAGTGTTAGGACGGTCCTCCCCAGGCTTGGTGGCTCCGGACACCCTGGGAGAGTGGCCAGGGCCCCAACCAGCACAGAAAATGTCTACTCCCCATGAAGCCTTCCCATCCTAGAAACACTCCATTTATTTAAGAGCCATGGTGCCAAGAGAGCTTTCTGCCTGCACTTAAACCTTGAGTACCCTGGAGTTTCAATCTTTTATGAAATAGCTTTTCATTTTTCCCTCTCTACTAAGGGCTATTACAAGCCACTGAGTGGTTCTTCGTACATCAATTTTTAATCTTGTTAAGGTGGTTTTTTTTTTTCTTCTTCACTTGACCAATGCTCAGTTCATACATAAAACATCAGAAATTTGTTCCAGTTCCTTCTTAGGTTTTGTTTGTTTGTGTTTGTTTTAGTATGTTCTTCCCCTGGGGAGGAAGAAAGCAGTGAACACATCACTATCCGGCCACATCCTTTGCCTGTGTACACACCTTCCATGGCTCCCTATTGCCAACCAAAGAAAGCCCATGATTCTCTGCATGGCGTTCAAGACCTGCCATGACTTGGCCCAACTACCGTTTCTAACTCAGCTTCTCTCTTCCAACACACTCCCAAAGCTGGGAACAACTGTTATTCTAGAGCATACCCCATTTCCAGGCCTCTTGCCTCTGCTCACTCCATGCCCTCTGTTGGGAATACTTAGAAGAATACTTGGAGTGGTTTTTAGTATTTTAATTTAATATTTTCTATATTATTCTCTTGAGTTGTGTTTAAGCTTTTGCCTTCCTAATTCCTTTGTAGATAAGGCTGCAACTTAGCAAACATTAGGCTTGAGGTCAGACAGATGTGGGTTTGAGCTACTACACTTTGTGACACTCATGAAGAATTGGTAGTTCCACTGATTTATTCATAAAATAGGGAAATGCTGGGGCACCTGGGTGACTCTGTCATTAAGGATCTGCCTTCAGCTCAGGTCATGATCCCAGCCAAGCCGGCATTGGGCTCCCTGTTTGATGGGAAGCCTGCTTCTCCCTCTCCAGCTCCCCCCGCTTGTGTTCCCTCTCTTGCTGTCTCTCTCTGTCAAATAAATAAATAAAATCTTTAAAAAAAATTAGAGAAATACCTACCTAATAGGGCATTAAGGAGGATTAAGTACAAATATATTTATACAGGAGTGCCGAGCACATAGTAGGACTTCAGTAACCATGAAATCTGAATTTTAGGCAATATTTGTGTATTTAACTGCACAGATTCAGTAGTTGTTAACATCTGGCTGTGTATACTTTGTTGACCTGGCTCTATCTGTACACCCATCTATCCATTACTGCGTATCTATTTATCTGTCTAGATCTAGATAAACATCGGCCTTTTGGGGGGGGGGGCTACAACACTTGAAGGAGGTAGAAGACACAATGATTCTTTATCCCTCATATATATCTAAAAATAAGATATTTAGAAAAAAATAAAAATAAGAAATCTATAACCAAATGCCATTCTGTACCCAAGAACATCAACACTAATTTTATACTGTAATCCAGTATCTAGTCCTCAGTACAATTCCCCACTTGTCCCCAAAATATCTCTTATAGTTTGCCCTTAACCAAGAAGCCCTCAAAATCCATACACTGTATTTGACTGTCACAGCTCTTCTGTCTCTTTTATCTTTTTTTTTAAAGATTTTTGATTGATTTATTTGACAGAGATCACGAGTAGGCAGAGAGGCAGACAGAGGGGGGAGGGGGAGCCCGATGTGGGGCTCGATCCCAGGACCCTGAGATCGTGACCTGAGCTGAAGGCAGAGGCTTAGCCCGCTGAGCCACCCAGGTGCCCCACTTCTGTCTCTTTTAATTTAAACTGTCTCTCGTGCACAGACCTTTCCTGACTTTTGGAAATCCATGGCCTCTCTCTCGTAGAAGGGGCCACATTTTGAAGTTTTCTTCCAGGATAACGTAACTTTTTCATCTACCCCTTTCATTTTCCATGAACGAGCTGGCATAGACTAGAGATCTTCCTAAAATGATCAAGTAGAGCTGAATTCTCTCACTTTTAATACCAAGTTTCAAGTAAGGAATTCAAGTGTCACATTCAGTGTTGGCATCTGAGTCTTTCTCTCTCTCTCCATATTCACTAAGCATTCATGGATGTTTAAATTCAAGCCTTCTGTTAGAACACGTACTTTCATTGTTGGTTTTGATGCTTGGATTGGATTGTCCTAATTTGGCAAATGGGAGCCCCTTCAAGCCAACTCCTGTGCCTTAAAAACAAAAACAAAAACAAAAACAGGGGCACCTGGTGGTTCAGTGGGTTAAAGCCTCTGCCTTCAGCTCAGGTCATGATCCCAGGGTCCTGAGATCGAGTCCCACATCGGGCTTTGTGCTCAGTGGGGAGCCTGCTTTCTCCTCTCTCTCTGCCTGCCTCTCTGCCTACTTGTGATCTCTGTCTGTCAAATAAATAAATAAACTCTTAAAACAAAAACTCCCTCATTTTCTCCTAACATATATTATGAAAATTTTAAGCCTCTGGAAAATTGGAAAGATTTTTCCAGTGAACACCCAATACATAGCTCCTGGATTCTACCACTCCTGTTTTACTGCATGTGCCCAACCACATATTTATCCCTCCATGTACTTCTCCATTCACCCGTGAATTCATCTAGGGATGATGTGAGAATCCAGTTTTGTGTGTTTCCAGGTGACTGTCCAGTTGTGTTATATCATTTACTCCCTATTTCTCCAAGGATGAGATTCCTTCTTTAATTGCATCAGCTTTCCATTTGTCTATTTCTGGTCTTTTAATCCCATTCCATCAATGTATCTTTCACATTATGTGTCAATACCATGTTTTGTTTTTTAAGATTTTATTTATTTATTTGACAGACGGAGATCACAAGTAGGCAGAGAGGTAGGCAGAAAGAGAGGGAGAAGCAGACTCCCCACTGAGCAGAGAGCCTGATGCGTGACTCGATCCCAGGATCCTGAGATCATGACCTGAGCTGAAGGCAGAGGCTTAACCTGAGCCACTCAGGCACCCCAATACCATGTTATTTTAATTTCAGAGGCTTTCCTACATGTTTTCACATCTAAGAAAACCAATTCCTCTTGCCATTACTCTAAGGTTTTGGTGTTTTTCTGGATGCTCTTACTTGTTTCCATATGAAATTTAAGTTCAAGTTGTCGTTTTCCAGAAAAAAGAAAAATGCTAGTATTTTTACTATGATAGCCTGTTTTTATTACCTTTGGATGGAGTAAGTTGTCTTACCTGAGAAGAACATCTATGGGGATGATCACATTATTTTTATTATTAGAATTATTAATATTTAGAATTGTGTTTATTTCCTAATATTGAACCATCCTTGAATTGTTGTAATAAAAAGTAGTCATATATACTGTTTTAAATGTGCTGTTGGATCTGTTAACAAAATTCTATTTAGGATTTTTGTATGGCCATTGATAAGGTTGGGGTTGGTTTGCAGATATCTTTTTGCATAATATTTGTCAGGTTTATATATCAATATTATTTTCACTTTATGCAAAAAAATCAGAAGTTTGCATTCTTTTTTCTGTTATTTTGAACAGTTTAAAGGGCATTGAGATTATCTGATTTTCAAAGCAACAGTAGACAACATCCAGGCCTGGAAATTTTATGGAGTTGCCTCTTTCATAACTTTCTCTCTATTGTGAAAATTGAAGCTACCCTCATTTGTGTCAATTTTGGTAAATGGCATTTTTCCTAGAAAATTGTCTTTTTCATCTAGGCTTTAAAATGTCTTTGCATAGAATCCTACAAAAAGATCTTAAGAATTTCTTCTGGGGCGCCTGGGTGGCTCAGTGGGTTAAAGCCTCTGCCTTTGGCTCAGGTCATGATCCCAGCCAGGGTCCTGGGATCGAGTCCTGCATTGGGCTCTCTGCTCAGCAGGGAGCTTGCTTCCCCCTCTCTCTCTCTGCCTGCCTCTCTGCCTACCTGTGATCTCTTGTCTGTCAAATAAATACATAAAATCTTAAAAAAAAAAAAAAGAATTTCTTCTGTTTCTATAGCTATTTCTCCCTTCGTATTGTAACCTTATTTTGTGTATTTGTTCTTTCTACATATTTCTCATGGCTTAGTTGTCTACCTATTTATCTTTTTTTTATTCAATTTTTTATATTTGTGTGATTTTATTTTTTATGGAACTTACTAAGGTCTCCATTGTGACCTAATGTATTGTTCTCTTTTGTGAAAGTTTCATGTGAACTTGACAAGAAGGCATATTCTCTGTTATTAATCAGGGTATACATTTGGATAGCTATACATCAGATCTACCTTATTGATTAATGTTGTTTAGGAGTTCTATCCATCTTTGTCTTTTGTCCACTTCATCTTTCTTGGAGTGAGAGTGATGTGCTAAAATCTCTCTTCATTAGTGGCTTCTGTGCCTTTCGCTCTGCATCCCCTACAATGTCTGCTTTATGGAGATTGCTGTGTGTTATTTGGTGCAGTGATATGCATGACAGTTACATCTTTATTTTGAATTGCAGCCTGTAACATTATCAAGTGTTCTGCTTTGTCTCCCTTAATTTCTTTGGCCTGAATTTTATTTAGCTTGTTTTTAGATCGGAGTACCTGTTTTCTTTTTGCCTGGCACTCCTTTTTTTTTTTCCCCCAATCCTTTATGTTTAGCTTTCTTGAGCCACTTACTTTCAAGTCTGTTTGTAAGCTGATCTGAACACCTTTTTCCTCTAGTAGGTAAGTACTACAGACTGAATGCTTGTGTTCCCTCAAAATCCACATGTTGAAACTTAATTCCAGATGTGATGTCATTGGGGGGGGGGGGGCTTTGGAAGATGATTTGGGTGGAGCTCTTGTGAATGGGATCAGTGTCTTTATAAAGGAAACCCCTGAGAGTTTCCTTGCCTTTTCAGCCGTGTGAGGATATAATGAGAAGATGGCCATCTATGAACCAGGAAAGCCTTAGCAGACACTGAATCTGCTGGTGCATTGATCTTGGACTTCCCAGCCTCTAGAACTGTGAGAAATAAATATCTGTCGTTTAAAAGGCACCCGGTCTCTGGAATTCAGGTTATAGCAACCTGAACAGATGAAGATAGAAATACTTGTAATCAATCATTAATTTCACTTGTCGGCTGAGCTAAAGGATGCCCAGTGAGCTGGTAAAACATTATTTCTAGATGTGCCTGTGCAGGTGTTTCCAGAAGAGATTAGTATTTGAGTCAGTAGACTACTGACTCAAATACTAATAAAGGAGCTGCCCTCCCCAGTGCAGAGAGGCAGCATCTGATGCATTAAGGGCCTAAAGAGAACAAAATGTTGGACAAAGGGCAAATTCTCTCTCTGTTTAAACTGAGACATCCATCCTCTCCTGCCTTCAGACATCAAAGCTCCAATTCTTGGGCCTTTGAGCCTAGACTGGGACTTAAAATATGGACTCCCAGGGCACCTGGGTGGCTCAGTCACTAAGTGTCTGCCTTCGGCTCGGGTCATGATCCCGGGGTCCTGGGATCGAGCCCTGCATTAGGCTTCCTGCTCCGTGGGAGGCCTGCTTCTCCTTCTCCCACTCCCCCTGCTTGTGTTCCCCTCTCTCGCTGTGTCTCTCTCTGTCAAATAAATAAAATAAAATAAAATAAAAATTGGCTCCCTTGGTTCTCAGGATGTGGGGTTCAGACTGAAACTATAGCACTGACTTTCCTGGACCCCCACCCTGCAGATGACAGATTGTCACAGGACTCCTCAGCCTCTAAGATCATATGAGCCTATCCCTTATAATCTTTTTCTATATATCTACGTATATGCTATTAAGTCAGTTTCTCTGGAGAAACCTGAGTAATACAATGAGTCAAGCCCATCTACATTTACTGATAGGATTTTTGTTTAGACTCAGTTCTGTCTTATTTTATGTTACATTTATTATGTAGCTTTTGGTATGGACTCTATTTTCTTTACTTAAACGTTTCTGTTTTTCGTGTTTATGTGTCTTTTGGTGTTTAGAAAGGATTGTGGTTTTATTTTAGTGGTTTTGTCCACACTAATGCCTTCATTTAGTGCCCTGACTCCCCTTCTCTTTCCTTGTGCTTTCTACTATTTGGGTATTAACTTTAAATGGTATTCATTCGCTATGCAGTAATAATGAACTAATTCCACTTTGCTTTTCCTCTCTCCTTTCCCCCTTTAGTTATATAATTTCATCGTCCTCAGAACAGATGATGTTTGCATACTGCTCTCCCACACTTGTGGAAATCTAAGTTTTAGTCACAGATCTGTGGTTGAATAATCCAATGACCGAAATCAGTCTTTTGACCAGTGTTTCTCTCATCATCTCTGGGTTGGATGAAGCTCTTCCTCTGGTAGATTCCTCAGGAAAGACTCATGAATACAAGATTGTGTGAATTTTTGCATATGCAGAACTATTTTTCTTCTTCTTAATAGTGAAGAACCGATGACTGGATATAAAATTCCTTCTTTCCATGATTTTATATACTTGAGTTTCTTGAATGTGTTACTCTTTTGATGACAAGTTTTATATGTTCTTATTGAGAAATTCCATGACAAGATTATTTTTTTCCTTGCTCTCTATGTCTGAAAGCTCAGAAGACATTTTCTTTTACTTGAACATCTAATATTTTCATTAAGATAGGACTTGGTGTCCACTGTTCTGGATCAATTTCCCCAGGCAAACAGGGAGGCTTTTTGATATATAAATTTATGTCGTATTTTATTTCAGGAAGTTTTCTTGAGTTAAGAGTTTTAATGGAGAGTTCTGTTCATTGTTTTCTTTTTTTAGTCCAAAAACCCCAGTTTTACACATATTGCTCTTTTTTTATGTTCTCTATCACTTTCTCTTGGATCCTTATAACTCTTTCCTTTGGTTTTATTTTCTTGTCTCTCCTCATTTCCATCCACTTGGTTGCATCTGTTTTTTTCCTGGATACATCGTTTCTCTGTGATTTTAACTCTTCTTTCCATGTATCTCCTGAGTTTAGCCAGTTTTCATTTTCTGTCTTCCTGTTATTTATACAATTCCTTTTCCTAGTTTTGAACCTGTTTTAAAAATGTTGATCTTTACTACCTAGAATTTCTTGTTGAATTATATTTAGCTCCTGCTGGAGTGTTGTGTTACAGTTTTCTTCCGGGTCATGCATTTGTTTGTGTGTGTGTATATTGGCTTAAAAGTTCTGATTCTCATTTTCTAATTTCCTTTTAAACTTAGTGTGGATTCTGTGGGTTTTAAAAAAATGTTTATTGTTATTTCTTTAGGTTGGACCTTCCTACCAGGTAAGCATAAAGAGAGGATGGAGGAGTTTGAGTGTCTTGTTGGATTCTGGGTTTGAAGTTTCCCTTCCTTTGTGGCTACAGATAAAGGCAGACTCTTTAATAAATCTTTAATAAATCGGGTCTTTTTAATCTGACTTAGACTGATTCTTCGATAGTATCTTGCTTGAGTATCTTGGGTTATTTTTTCCTTCCTTTTCACTACCAAGTTATACTCTCCTTTCCAAGAATCTTTCCTCTTCCTGGAAGCAGTCACTTAAGGCTGCCACTTCCGGATGCCGCACTTCATGGATCTCTCCTTTTGACTTTCCATTGCTAATATTTAATGTGCTAGGACTCAGACCCATTCTTAGCAGTGCTTCCTTACTCAGGATGGAGAAATACTTCTATTTCTGGGAGTGAGATCATCTGGGTTCTATCAGTCTCGGACCTGGCTGCCCTGCTCTCTATTCCATGCAGACTGTGCCTGGAATTATACTCTGTTGTGGACTCATATTCAACTCTACTGGGCACAGATGTTGGTTTTCCCACTTACAAATAGACTGAAGCTTCCTGTATTTTCTGACTCGTGGTTATGCCATGGACATGGGCGAAGAGTAATTTTATCTGCTCTTCTTTTTTGTTCTGCAAAGTTTTTAGGAGAATGTATAGACAAATTGGAATTCCAGCAACTGTTCTTATCCTTGGGAATCCTGAAGGCCAAATGCAAGCTTCGAAAATTATTGATGAATGTCATGAGTGGTCCTAATTGGCTGATAATTGCCAATTCAAATATTTTCATTCTTGCAAAGGAAGCATGAGATCATTCATTTGTTTATTCAACTGATATTGGTTGAGCAACTGTTATGTGTTTGGTACTGGGAAAATTCTGACGCAACATCTGCCCTTGTTAAGGTCCTGAGAGGTAGCTACTACAGACCTCACCATACTCATTTCGTACATGAGGTGATTCTCCCTCAACAGTCCCCGGTGGGGCAGAGAGAGAGAGAGAATCCTAAGCAGACTCCAGGCCCAGTGTGGAGCCTGACTCAGGGCTTGATCTCAGGCCCTGAGATCATGACCTGAGCTGAAACCAAGAGCCAAATGCTCCACCAACTAACTCTCCCAGGTGCCCCTCCTGTCTTTCTTAATTTTGTATGCCTCAGGACCATTGCACCTGCCATTACCCATCTGTTAGGAACATTCCATCACTGGCTTTTTTTGTATCCTTAATATCTTAAGACTTAAATATTATCTCTTCAGCATCTAAGATTTTTTCCATCCTTACCTCCATTATTCTGTTACTCTACATTATTCAGTTCCTTTGTAGCTCCTATCACAACTTATGTTTAGATACTTATTTTTTGGTCATTTGCTGATATATTTTCTGTCTCTCCACTAGATCGTAAATCCCCAGAGGGCAAGGATTGGGAATATGTTCGATTACGTCTCCCTACCTCGTAACTTTCAAAGTGCTGGGAACATGGTAGGACTACAATAAATATTTGTCAAATGAGTGATGCCCAGAGAGAGTAGGCCGTTAGTCCAAGGTCACACAGCAGTTTAATGGAAGAGCCAGAATTAGAGTCCTGGTCTCTCCAAGCTAAGCATTCTGTTCATTAGCAACTTGCCTCTGTGGAGGGCGTGCTGTCTTCTCTCTGGGAGTAAGAGACAGATGTTCTCTCTTTTTGCCTCAATTAACCTTCTAAAAAATCTTCATACTCCTAGGATGAATGTGGGGGAAATTTTTTAATTTTTAAAAATTAAAAATATTTAATTAAACTTCAGGCCCCAGTGTTTCAAAGTCAGCCATCAAGACCAAATATCTGTGCTCCACCAGGCAGCCCAAGGTCTGACCAGAAGGGCTGAGGGGACAGAGATTGTGGACACTGAACCATTTCAAAGTCAGTAGGCTTGCACTGAGCATTCACTAGGTGCTGGGTCCTGGGGATTCAAAGATGAACAGTCAGACATTTCCCTGCCTGCTGGTAGCTCCCAGGGTCTGAGTCCCTTCCAGAGAAGGGTGTGAAGTGTTATGAAATGGGAGAGACAGGTGCCGCCCAGAGGAGATGCGGAATCCATTCTTAGGGCAGAGGGAAGGTGGCTTCCAGGAGGAGGGTCTTGAAGGAGGAAAAGGAGTTAACCAGGTAAAAGACAGAGGCAGGTGAGTGTCACAGGCAAAGGACTCACGGCCCAGACACAGGAGGGAATGGAGCACCTGAGATGATTTCCGGGGCCTCAAGATGGAACCTGGCGAGCTGGCATTGTGGTGAGATGATCTAGAAGAGCAGGCTGAGCCCAGGTCACAGAGAGAATTGGAGGCGGTGGCAGGAACCAGATCATGCCCTCGAGTGCCACAGGGAGCTACGGAAGAGTGTTGCACGGGGGTATGACGTGGGCAGGCAAGACGTGATGCAGAGAGGACCTCACTGGTGAGCTTGTGCAACCCCAGCTCTGCACAGGAGCCCTGCTCGAAGTTGCACACCTCTGGTGACGGGCAGCTCCTCTCTCCTTGACAGCCTGGCTTGCTCTGACCAGGGGAGAATTCTTCCTTATAATGAGCTAAAAGCTGCTTCCCTACATTCTCCACTCGGCCTTTTCCTCTCTGAGCTAGTGTCGCCAAGTCCCTTGACTATGATGACCCTGTGAGATGCCCGTGATGCAGGAAGGCATTGACAAATCTGAAAGAAGTTCCACTGGGGAGCTGAAGGCGACCACACAGTGCTGCTTATACCCCCAAGGACTGCAGTGGAGATTGCCACAGGTTGCTCTCCAGCAAGGACCCTGACAGATAATCACACTCGGGGCAAGATGTTGGGACCCTTATGGTAGTTGTGGCTTCCACACAGAGGGCAGAATAAAACTGCCCTGGTAGCTCCCTCTCCCAGGTTCTACTCATCTGTATCCCTCTCCGCGCTTTTTTGACCTTGACCCTAAGCTTGTGCTTTGTACCCCTTTAAATCACCTCCAGGGGACCCCAGTTCCTGGCTCTTGGTTGATGGGGAGAACTCAGTTTCTAGCTCCAGACCCTCTTCCCAGGGGCCGTCTCCAGGTCCCAACCCTGGGTCCTCACTTCCTCTTTTTTTTTTTTTTTTTAAATTTTTCAATTTATTTATTTTCAGAAAAACAGTATTCATTATTTTTTCACCACACCCAGTGCTCCATGCAATCCGTGCCCTCTATAATACCCACCACCTGGTACCCCAACCTCCCACACCCCCGCCACTTCAGACCCCCCAGATTGTTTTTCAGAGTCCATAGTCTCTCATGATTCACCTCCCCTTCCAATTTACCCCAACTCCCTTCTCCTCTCTAACACCCCTTCCTCTTACAGGTCTGCTCAGCTGAGCCCTGCATGGCACCGTGTTATTAAGCAAATTCCACCAAAAGGAAGTATCTGCTGCCAAGCACATTTCACAAGGGAAAAGGGAATTTTCATCTATCAAAAGCGCGTTTATTTCAAGGGGGCCTATCACTCACTGAAATTCACAAGAGAAAGAGAGTCCCAGGAAAATCAAGGGCATTTGCATTACAATCCACCTCAATGCCCAAAAATATCCGGCTGAACATGCAGAATTTCAAGGAAAAGACTGTGTTTTGCTTATTTGCAGGAAAGAAATGAATGTTCAAGAGAAGGGGGGAGCTGAGGTTTAACATCCCAGATATGCAAGGGGAAGCATTTGGTAAATTTTGACCGAAGGATCACCTCTGACCTTACAAATTTTGGAACAGGCCCTGGCAGGGGTGGCAAAACAGAGGGAGAGGCACTGCACCACGGAAAGTGCCTTGGGATGGATCAAAAGGGTTTGCAGCCGGATGATCTTGACCTTTCAGTGCCTCTTGTTCCTTGTCTCTGAATGGAGGCGATGGTAACAGGTCATCCGAAGAACTCTAAGTGCGCCCTGCAGACTGGTCTCTCAAATCTCCTTGATGGCTGAGGAAAGGGAGCAAGAACTTGACCCACACAGCTGCCTCCCTCACAGGAGCAGGGGGGCAATGCCCACAGCGGTCATGGTGAACTAGAAATGCATCTTGAGTTTTGTACTTGAGGCTAAAAATTAATGCGATTTGCACCTCACTCTATACTATTTTGTGTTTATAAAATGGAAGTGCTTAAAATGGCTCCCAGCTGGGGAAAAACCAAAAATCAACCACAAAGACCCTTGCAGGCTCACAAGTAAATGGGGGTGTCACTTTCCATAACAACAGTGACTGCTGGGACACCTGGGTGGTTGAGCCCCTTAAGGTTAAACAGTCAAGCATCTGCCTTTGGCTCACATCTTGATCTCAGGGTCCCGCCAGCGGAGAGTCTGCTTCTCCCTCTCCCTCTGCCCCTCCCCCAACCCCTGCTTGCATGTGTGCCCTCTCTCTCTCAAATAAATAAATCTTAAAAACAAAACAAAACAAAAAACAGAGACTAATAGACACTGGTTAATAGACACTTGTTTGCCAGTTATCATGCCAAGAACTTGCTGCCTCTTCTGTAACTTGCACCCAAAGTCATCTGGGTAGAAAGTGGCAAAGTAGGACTCCTAGTCAAGCCTGGACAACTTTAAAACCCAAGCATGGGAGCAGTGCCCTCCACAGCCTGAGTCTGGCATTGCCAGGGAAAGGGGCTGCCCGGAAGTGTGATGACATCCCAGCAGGTTAGACTCCAGACCAGCTTTCTTCTCTTAGTTACAGTATTTTAAGAAACCTCACTCGGGTGAATATGTGAATTCAGTGATTTTTAATTTTACTTTTGTAAGCCCCATCAGTGATTTGCAAGGGAAGAGTCTCAGAAAGTAGTAGAAAGGTGCATGGTACAGTCAGGGTTCTCAAGATGACCTTAGAAGATTCTCAGGAACACCTGGCTGGCTCAGGCAGTAGAGGGAGTAGATCTTGATCCCAGGGTCATGAGTTCAAGCCCCACACTGGGTGTAGCAATTACTTAAACAAATACCCTTTTAAAAAAAAAAAAGAAAATTCTCAATGACAGCCTCATCCTGTTGAGAGGACAGATCACTCGCTTCCTTGGCCCTTTTTTCTTCTATCTCAGTGCAATGCTCAGCAGAGCACGCTTCCACTGAGAAACTCCCACTGGTGCTGAGGACCTGGGAGGGTCTCTAAGTCCACGAATGCCGTCATTTTCGATTATATTCTTCCCCATCATCAACTTTCTCATCTAGTTCTCAGACTTGTCTCGGGCAGTAGATTATTTGGTTTGCATTGCAGTTGTCTGAGAGGGACCAGCCCCCGAAAAAAAATCTGCTGGATATTTATAGAAATTAAATATCTGCGAACCACATTTCCAAGGGCTTTATCCCCTCTCCCTTTATTTTGAAGTCTGTCTGTAGGACAAACTAAGACTGTAGGAAGCAGTTTTCATTCACTTTGTCTTCCAGTATCTGAAGCTGTTCCGGTCTGTAACTGGTGTCTAGAGTACCTTGGATGGGCAGCAAGTTTATTTCCCCCCATGAGGAGTCCCCCACCCCTTGGCAAATCCCTTACTGGCCTTTCAGAAAGTGCCACTGGCTTTTGGGGCCCTTGTGGCCATCAGAAGTCAGCCCATGTCCAAGCTCACTTTCTGCCACCTGCCAGCAGCCAGACCTGTGGCCCGTGAACCCTAAGTGGGCCACGGAGTCTGCTGCCTCCTTCTCGTGCTCCAGCATCAGAGCGTGGAGGAGAAAGGTGGAGACTTCCTCCTACTCCTCCTTCTTAGACCTCATGCCTGTGGTGCTGTGGGCTAAGAGGAGAATGGGAGATGGACGAACGCTCTTTTCACTTAGTTATTTTGGCTTGGTCCTGTCTCAGTTGGCTGTTCCAGCTTCTCCAGCTAGCCCTGCTGAAGGTCAGTGCCTTTCCGGGCAGCAGGTGCACACAGCACCCCAGATGCTTTAGATCCAGCCCCAGGGCGATCCCTTTGGCTCCCTCAGCTCCCCCACCCCCAACCCACAACCTCCTGCATCTGCCAGGGTCCCTTGGCATCAGGCAGATCTTTTGACTGGGGTCCTGGAAAGATGGCAAGACCCTGGCCAGCATCTACCTGGTCTAGAAATTTTGCTCGCTCTCTCTCCACCCTACCTTCTGTTCTCCTCTTCCTGCTCAAATAGGACCAAAGGGCAGATGAACAAGTCTTCTGCTGAGAAAATACCAGCTGGGGGCATGAGGTACTTGTCTTTTTTTGCTTACACCCTCAATCTCTAGGAGTGAATTTCTTTCTTTTTTTTTTTTTTTAAGATTTTATTTATTTATTTGACAGAGATCACAAGTAGGCAGAGAGGCAGGCAGAGAGAGAGAGGGGGGTAAACAGGCTCCCTGCTGAGCAGAGAGCCTGATGTGGGACTCGATCCCTGGACCCTGAGATCATGACATGAGCCAAGGCAGCGGCTTAACCCACTGAGCCACCCAGGCGCCCTAGGAGTGAATTTCTTGAAGCCTTTCCACATCACCTGCCTTAGGGAGGAAAGAGTGGCACCCTGTTCTCCCCCAGGTGGTGGGCAGAGATAGGAAACACACTGTCCTTCCTAGATAGTTCACTAATTGCCTCTCCCTCCAGCTTCCATGTCTGCTTAGGTGTGGGCGGGGCAGAGCCTACTCGGCCAAGTCTCAAATAGATCCCAACTGGGGTGCTGCGCCCCAGTTGTTCCCGGCTCTTTAGAATCCGGAGTGCTTAGTACTAACTCTTCACCCTCACTTCGGGGCCCTAACTGCACTCCCCATCCTGTTTTACATAGTTGGAGGGTTTCCATCTTTAGGAGACAGAGGCCACCTCTTGCTGGAAGAAGATGACTGGCACAAACTCTCTTTCCCAGCCTCCCTTGCGGCTAGGGCTGAGGTATGCTGCCCAGCTTCTGAGATTCACCTGCATAACCCCGGACTTTGAGTTAGAAAGCAGCAATATAAAGAATTAGAGACGTGGCAGAAATTCCATGTGGCAAATGGCAGCGGCCACCAGAGAGATACCCAGTGTCTCGCAGCACAGTGACAGCAGCGCATGGATCCTATGTCACTGGGGTCAGTTGTACAAGCCACAGAGTCTGCACGGCCGCCATGTTGGCCCGCCATGTTGGTAATGTCTTCGTGGACGCCCTCTGACCTGGGGCGCTGCTCTGAGCTGCCCGCCCTCTGGGCCTCCTCAGATCCTGTGGGTGGACCCAGTATTCTCTCAGTAGTTTCTTCAATCTAGCTCCCCTCCCCCTCCACAGCTTAAACAAATGTGTAGCAGTGTAGTTAAGAGGGCTTTCAAAGTTACTTCCTGTTCCATTATATATTTGTCAAAAAAGATGATGAATCAAATGATGCTATTTTTGGCAAAAGTTGCTTTAAAAAAAAAAAAAAAAGCCTCACCAACACACTCAAAAACTTGAGTGGAAAACACTTCTAGGCAAAATACTGTTCGTGGCTGAAACAGTAGCTGTTGCTGACCTCATATTGCAGTGGCTTTGATTAACGCTCTCCTGCTTAAGATTTTGCCGCTGTGGAATTGATCCCACTTTCACAAATACCCTCATTTTTTGTTTTTTGTTTTTTTCTTAGTTGACGTTGTCCTTGATTAAAAAATAATTTTAAGTAATACTGAAAAAATTTCACCGGTTTTTTTTTTTTTAACCATCCAGAAATCTTATTCAGGACCATTAAAAATAAAGCAACCAAAAATGAATAAAATGGCCAAATTATTAACACCTAAGAGTATACCCAAATGTAAGGTAAATAAGTTTTAATTCCTGAAAGTTTGAGCACCCTCTCTGATGTGAGACTAAGCATTCATTTTCATCTAATACTTAAAATAACCATATGAAGCCAGCATTAGCATTCCCATTTAATAGGTAAGGAAAAGCCCCTCCCAACCCCCCCCCCCCCCCCCCCCCCCCCCCCCCCCCCGCCCCCCCTCCCACCCCCCCCCCCTCCCAACCCCCCCCACCCCGCTGGCCAGATTAAATCGTTTCAGTGTTTCAACCAGTCCTTCAAGTATGTTTGTTATATTGATGACATCATTCAGTAACTGCACCTTCTCCATGTTCTCTTAGACCTAAAAAAGACTTGATTTTATCTACAGTAAAGGGCATTGAATCTCTCCTTTCCATGCTTCCCAAAGTGCGTTTGTCACGGTTCCACTGCAGAGAATCAAATCCTTTGTAGCCAGTTGTAAACAGAAAGAGCTTTGTTCCACAGTTAATGGAGAAATGAAGCCTAGCACAGGTGGGGAGAAACAGCTTCTAGAGCCACGTGGCAGAACTGGGCCACCAAGGGAGCTGCTGCTCCTGTCACCACAGGAAGCACACTGGATTCAGAAACATGCTAGCTCTGTTCCCAGCAGAAGGCCACCTCCGCCACGCCCTGAAGCTGCTCTAGACCTATCTCATCTCTGCTCAAATCTGCAAGGCAAATGATGCCTGACACCTGCTCCTTTCCACATTGAACTTGATTCCTAAGTCAAGTCTAGAACAATACAATAAAGACAAGATCAGTATTAACTCATGGTCAGCTTAACATAGATACAGATGGTTATGTACTGAAAAAGTTATAGATACGTGTATTACATGCATTAGGAAACAGCCATGTTTCCTTGATCTGTCAACTGAGAAGGTCCAACTGAGAAGGTCCTCAGAGAACTGAGCACACCTCCCACCCAGGACTCCCACTCCTACCTGTTGGGCTGGGGAGTCGTAGACATAGAAACTGGGTGTGGGAGACATCACTGAGGCAGTGACGGAGAGAACCCAGGGAACCACAGCTCTTTAGATTGGGCGAGGGGAGGAGGAGCATAAAAGAAGGCTCAAGAGAGAAACAGAAGAAAACCAAGAGGGAAGAGAGTCACAGACATAGGTAATCTTTCGAGAAGGACCCAGACCAGATGCTGCTCAGAGGGGCTGAACAGTGCACATGGCAGGTGACCTTGATATGTCAAGGTCAGTGGAATCTTAGTGAGATTTCGATGGCAGAGAATGAAAAAACACTCCAGGCTAAGGAGACACGATCAGAAAAAAAGGGGGGGCCAATGAAGAATGAGCCATGTTAAGGGATCGAGGGAGAGAGAGGCAGTCTTTGGAATTTCCAGTTCTAGGAATTCCTACTATACTCCATAGACATTAAGGAACCAAAGCAGGGTGTTGAGTAAGAGGAGTATAATTAAGAGAAGACAAAAAAAAATTTTTCCCCCAAAGATGACTGCATGCATGGGTCCTTTCTGGGAATACTGAGATTCAGGCAGATTTCTCTAAAGTGTAGTATTTCAAGATTTAGGACCCAGTGCCTCTGTGTTGGTCCTTGTTAGGACTGAAGGGGGAAGAATTCATTTCATGTGATTACACGGAACCAAGCCACTTCCTGCTGCACCTACACTTGAGACTTGGGGAGATGGGATGTGGAAGATATGGGGACTAGTAATTCTGATGAGGATTTAATTAAGAACTCAATTTTCCCAGACTTCCAATACTGACTGCCTGATGTTTCTTTAATAGGAACGGTTGATATGTTCTAATTACGGTGGGTTATTTATGGGATCAGGTCTCATCTCTCCGCTCAATTATGTTTTGTTTGGGAAATTTGCGTACTTTTATGAGTCTGGTTCTTAATTGAGTCTATTGTCTTCCCCAAAGATGCACTTAGTCTGGGGACTTATTCGTTTGTGGCTTTTCCTCTGCCAGAGATCCCGACACTTCTTGCCTTTCTCTTCTTCTCATTGATAAACTCCAAAGCCAGAGGGAAGGAGGCTCTCTCCTTCCCAGTTCTTGGCATCACCTCTGGTTGTGCTCCTGGCCCGTGGCTTGGCTTTGCAGACTCAGCATATAGCCCTTCCTTTATATTTTGGAGACAGGATACTTGAAAACTGTGGCTGGGTATCAGGTATCTTTGAAATTCTGAGAAAACTGAAAATTTCAGGTTCTTGGTGTCCAGAGACCCATTTGATATGGAACTGAACTGGAACATATTTATGGATGTTTCTTTATGGAGAAGAGATTTCTGATTTACTGTCCTGGAGAGGTTCTCCACTGTGGGTAAATCACCATTAGGTCTTAGAAAACTGATAGTGCTGTTTTATTCTGGAGACTGGATTCTTCTGGCATTGCAAGATGACTCTGTTTCCATAACAATAAACATGCATCTACACTATTTTGAAGGGCCACATGGATATTCTGTGTTATGGATACATGATAATTTGTGTAACCAGTTTTCTATCAGTGGCTATCTAGGTGGTTTTCAATCTGTGATGAGTAACTTTGGACAGACATCATTGCGCATATCCAGCATTCTTTCTAAAAGATCGTTTCCTAGGGGCGCATGGGTGGCTCAGTCAATGAAGCGTCTGCCTTTGGTTCAGGTTGTGATCCTGGGGTCCAGCCGTATGTCAAGCTCCCTGCTCAGGGGGAGTCTGCTTCTCCCTCTGCCTCTGCCTGCTGCTTCCCCTGCTTGTGCTTTCTCTCTCTGTAATAAATAAGTAAATAAAAATCTTCATTAAAAAAAGAAAAGATCAATTCCTAGAAGGTAAATTGCAGAGTCCAAGGGCGAGTACTATGTTGAGGCTTTTAAAAACTGTAGACCACCAGTCCCAACAGATGGGATTCCAACTGGAGCAGAAGGTTTGAGTAGGGAAGCAGAAGCCTGGGGACAGGAACAGGACGTGTGAATGTATGAATGCTAGGAAGTACAGCGCTGTTTCCATCTTCACTAATCTACTTTAAGACAAAACTGGTCATGATGAGACCAGGTCAGTGAGAGTCCCCTGTTCAAGCACAAACCCCCACTCCACCATGATTTTCAAGTCATCATTATCCCACTTCTTTCCTTGCAGAGCAAGGAGCATACAGCTGGTGTAAACTAAATACTTGTTGGCCTATACTGAGTCAGCAGAGAAGTCTGTAGCCTTCCTGTTCCTTTAAAGCCCTTTCAGCCTAGACTTTGTGGGATAAAAATGCAACAAAGGAGGAACTGGTGGAGGGCCCCAACTTATCATCATTTTGTGACTACACAGAAGAATTTCATCCTCCAAACATCCTCTGTTTTTGGTCATTTCTATTTCTGATTTTGATTCTATGGCCTTTCAGACATGAAGGAAATACATAATAGAGGGAAAATGTGAACTATTAGTGCAATCATTTATCATGTTCATCGAAGAGGGGTATTGATTCCCTGGAACGTTCACGAACCCAAGGATGCTTCCGGCATCTAAAGATTGCTCTCCCATGATACAACCCTCTCTGTCTGCTCAGCAGGGTCATTCAAGCCCCCAGAGGCTCTCCATGGCACCGACGTGGGTATTTTCTGGGGACTGGGCAAAATCCTCCCCTCTGAGGGAGCTGCCCTTGCTCTTTTGTCTCCCAATCTGACCATAGCTTCCAGCTCTGCTGCCTGAGGAGTACGCTCCATTAAGCCGGCGGCCATTGCTGCCCCTTTCTGAGCCCACTTCCCGACCCAGTCAGAACCTCACGAAGCCGTGTGCTGCCATTTTCTCTCCCACTGGTCTCAACTGATGGCCTCAACAAGAGGTCTGTATCCACCTTCTAGTGCTTCGTAACAAATTCCACAAACTGAGTGGCTGAAAAGCACGGCCATTCATTATCTCACAGCTCTGTGGGCCAGCAGGGTGTTCTGCTGAAGGGCTCACCTGGTGGGGGAGGGGCTGGGCTCTTACCAGGAAGCTCCAGGGCAGATTATACTTCTAAGCCTATTCGGGTTGTTGGCAGAATTCAGTTCCTTGTGGTTGTAGGACTGAGTCCCCGTTCCCTCTGCTGACTGCCCACTGGGGCTGGGTCTTTGCTGCCAGAGGCTGCCTGCATTCCTTGTGGCTACTTTCCATGTCATTCCCTCCAGCAGCACCCCCCTCCCCGCCATCTCTCTCTCATCTCTCTCTCTCTCTCTGCTGCTGCTGCTTCTCTCCAAGCCCAGCCAGAGAGAGTTCTCAGTTTGTAAGCCCTCCTGTGGCTGGACTAGCCCACCTGAATAACCCGGGACCATCTCCCTGCTTTAAAAGTCCCTTTTGCCATTATAACAGAACACGCACACAGGTGCTAGTGAGTGGAGGGTGGCTATCTTGGGGGTGGGGGCCACTTTGCCCTCTCTGACAGAAGTGGCAGGAATCCAGTGTTTCTCACTGCTGTCTCCCCGACAAGCTCTAGCAGGGGGCCCAGTGCTCCATCCCCTCAGAGTGACCCTTTCTCAGAGGTCTCTCTGCAGTCCAGGGTCCCAGCCAGTTGAAGGGGAAATCGACTTCTGTGCAAATAAGGTCAATTATCCCTTCTTCCTGTATAGCCCGCTGAGATCGCTAAAGCAAGGGAGGTGAGGAAACAGGGCCAAAGGGGGTGAGTCACACGAGGAATGAGAGCCGCAACAGGTCCTCAGGGCACCCCACAAGGGCCAGAAGTGGGTTTCAGGTCTCCAGGCTGCCAGACCATCACTCTTTCAAAATCTGGAAAATTCCCTGCCACCAGAAGCCAAGTAGCTAAGGAACATATCTTCCAGTTTTCCAAGGAATCCCAGGGGAGACGCTGGCAAGCCAGCTGGAAGTTTGGCAGGCTGTCGCGGGCTCCAGCTGCTAAGAATCTGCAGTGGCAGGCTCCCCCGGAGTGAATGGCACACTCTGTCGCTGGCACAGCCTGAATGGAGACACCAGCTTGGACAGAGCTTCCCTGCCTTTTCCAAGCTGACACATGGCTCCGACTTGGCCACGGTTCATCTCTGGGTAACAGTTGGAAAGAGAGGAGAGAAAGGAAGAGAAGCACAGAACGGTAGAGCCAAGAGACTATTTAGACATCATTTACTCCAAACCCTTCACCTGATGATAGAGATGCAACCTTTGAAGCCCACGCTGATGGGGAGATTGCCCAAGTGAGCAGTGGACTCACGCCTGAGATCCAGGCAGAGTCTGCTTTCCTGAGTGGAATTCGGCTCTCAACTCCATGATATTTTGGTCCTTTCCATGCAGCCATCCTGTGGGCCGACCTGTACAATCTACAGCATTATGACTTACACTTGTATACAGATGCAAGAACACACAGTCTTTGTCCGCCCACACCTACATTCATCAGCAATCTTTTTTTTTTAAGATTTATTTTAGAGAGAGAAAGAAAGCATGCACTAGTGGGGGGGGGGGGGGCAGAGGCAGAGCGAGTCTCAAGCAGGCTCCATGCTCAGTGTGGATCCTGATGCGGGGCTCAATCCCATGACCCTGAGATCATAACCTGAGCCGAAACCAAGTCGGGCGTTTAACCACCTGAGCCACCCACGTGTCCCCATCAGCAGTCTTGATAGAATTTCTGGTTGAGAGTCTGGACTCTGGGACCCGGTGATGTGGGTTCAAATCCCTACAACGCTAACCTTGGACGAGTTCCTTAACCTCTCTATGCCTCAGTTTCCCCATTTATAAACGAGAAGAATAACAGCATCTATGTTATAGGGTTGTTTTGCGGATTCACTGAAATACTGTATGTAAAGGGCTTAAAATGGTGTCTGGCATCTGAATGCTGAGAAATTGCTTGCTATTGTTATTTCTAGAAAGGTTACTGCCATGCCTGCCTGTTGTTCTCTTGGTTGGGAAATAATAACCTAATAAAAGTAATAATCCCATACAACAATATTCGCAAGCTGAAATGCCTAGAAGGGCCAGGAATAGAAGTGCGCTGGGTATAAGAAACATCGTGTGACACACTCCCCCCCCAATTCTATTTGATTTTGCATTCTGAAAGAGATACATTTCTCCACTAGGGAAAAACAACAGTGCAAGCACAGTGAAAAACTGTGCCTATGTCTTGGCCTCAGTGACATAGACAAGAGGGAGTGGTGGGGACAGTGGGGGGCAGCGGCAGCGGGCACCGGGCCTGTCTAAAGGGACAGTCACACTCGGTTTCGGCTGATGGCTGCCACGTGGGAATTCAGATCTGCTGCTGTCAGATCTCTTGACTTTTTTTCAAGAGGAGCCAGAAATCTGCATTTTTAGTGTAAAATCTTCCAATTATTAAATGTTGGCTCAACTCTTTGCAAACATTGGATGAGCCAAGCAAAACATCTGTGGACCAGACTCGGCTGCAGCTGCCAGGACTCAGTTTCTGCCCTGTATTTGTGTGCTGTTCTCGCCCTCTTACTTAATCCTATGGCGGCCACGTGAGCACCCCCCGGGTGGCTCTCAGCGGCCCCCTCTGGGCTTGAGATCCAGAGGTCCAGTAGGTGGCCCCTCTCCACAGGTGACTCAGCTGGTTAAAGAGAAGCATCTGAGATCCCAGACTGGACTTTCCAAAGACGATTGCATCCCCGCTTCCAAGATCGGTCCTTTCCTTCTCTGGGCCCTTAGTTTTTCCATTAGCAAAACATAAAGACAACCTGAGTTTTCTCCCAGTGCTTTCTAAGGACGATCGCCACTTCAGGCCACCCCTTATCACACGTACCCTGGGGAATGTACTTCATGGGAGGACATCTACTGTTTGGTCCCCTTGCTTCCCTTCTATCGGGGGAACATTCCTTCTCGTCTCCATGTGTTTCTGGTGGAACCACTGATGGCGGTACGCAGGAAACCCCCACTGGCCAATCGTGCTTCTTTATCGTCCTGGCAACAATAACTAATTAGTTCTGGGGGTGGGGGGAGGTGACCCAAGAAGGGTCTAGAGGGACCTTCTCTGGGATGGCCATGCAGGTGCTGAGAGACAGAAGCACTTTCTTGTTTGGGCTTGGGAAGCTGGGGCTTCGGGTGGCCAGGTCCCCACCCCAGCAGGATGGCGTCTCGGGCCAGGAGAGAAAGAAGCCGACATGTGGAAAGGCAGAGACAAGATTCACTTGCAGAGGGACAGTTGGTGTTTCAGAACCCAGTCCTCAGTTCCAGATGCCAAGACCCTGGTCCCTTCAGCCCTTCCTCGGCTTCAGTGGGCTACTCCCGATGCTCTGAGCCATCGGAACCAGTCCATTCCAGGAGCAAGTTGGGTTTCTGTTCATGGCAAACAAAAAGTTCAAATGATTGCATTAGAGTCGAAGGTCCATGAGAACATAACTGTCCAAGAGCAGAGCTGTATCGATCTTTCTTTTTTTTATTATTTATTTATTTATTTTTAAGATTTTATTTATTTATTTGACAGACAGAGATCACAAGTAGGCAGATAGGCAGGCAGAGAGTGGGGTGGAGGGGGGCAGGAAAGCAGGCTCCCCGCTGAGCAGAGATCCCAATGTGGGGCTGGATCCCAGGATCCCGGGATCATGACCTGAGCCGAAGGCAGAGGCTTTAACCTGCTGAGCCACCCAGGTGCCCCATTTCTTTCTTTCTTTCTTTCTTTCTTTCCTTCTTTCTTTCTTTCAAGATTTTATTCAAGCACCTGGCTAGCTCAGTCGGTAGAGCATGAGACTCTTAAAGATTTTATTCATTTATTTGTCAGAGTGGGGGAGGGGCATGAGCAGGGAGAGAGGCAGAGGGAGAAGCAGGTTCCCCGCTGAGCAAGGAGCCGGATGCAGGACTCGATCCCAGGACCCTGGCATCATGACCAGAGTCAAAGGCAGACGCTTACTGGACTGAGCCACCCAGGTGTCCAAAGCTGGTTGTATCCATCTTGTTCACTACTGGACCCTCAGTGCTGTGAACAGTACCTGGCCCGAGGCAGGTTCTCAGGAGATATTTGTTAAAATAAAATAGTACGTGAGTCTTACCTCCTAGAATCCTTATACAGACCCTGCTAGGGAGGTGTTGTTCTCTAAAGCGCTGTGATAAGGTAAGGGCCAAGTTCACCAGCTAGGCAGTGGCAGTGGCCAGGTTCTGATGTTACTCTTAAACCTGATATTGGATCATCTCCCAGCCTGACAACCCCCTCCTGACCCGTTTCTTCGCCTCTCCCCCCTCCATGCAGGGGAGCAGAGTGATCTTTCAAAGGCACAGACTTCATTTAACCCCCTCCTGCTGAAACCCTTTACTGGTATCTCCTGGTCTGCCGGTCAGTGGCTGGAAGCCGGAGCCCATTACAGGCCCATGTCCCACCGCCCGTGCCTTTCCCACTGCCTCCTGCTGCGTGGCCTTGTCCTTCAGCAGCACCCGCTTTCCAGACGGAGTTTTCCCGCCTGGAGGGCTCCCCCCTCCATCTCCCCGTCCAGCTCTGTGAATCTGTTCCAAGTTTCTGGTGAGTTTTTGGAGCCTCAGTTTTAAATCTTTTTCATATGCAAGTAGTTTATTCTCATTAAGAGAAATCCTATCTTCTGCTTGTTTAACTCTGTCAGTTAAATCCGTTAAGTTTATTTGTGTTTGCCCAGTGGTAATTTTTATTGAGAGAACATCTGACACCATCTGCAGGGGGGAAGCTGAAGCAGCCCAAGGAGTGCCCCAGCTCTGGGACTGATTTCTCCCAACATCACCACCACCCAGAACCGTTCCTTCCACCCACTGGAGGCTGACCACAGGGCTGCTCATCTCTGGGTCCTTTTGAATTTTGCATTTGCATAGGAACAGCCTTGACTTTTGAGATTTCACATTGTGTATGTGTGTGTGTGTGTGTGTTGTTGTTGTTGTTGTTGTTGTAGGGGCTTTTAGAGAAGGGTAGCCCTCAAGGGTCTGGTTTAATAATTTGATGCAGGGTATAATGAGCAGTTTCCTGCCTTCAAATGAAGGGGAGAGACCCACAAATGATCCGGTGCAATGTAATCCCATCCTCATCTGAGCCCCTGCTGCTCTTGGTACCCTTAAGAAGCCCCTGGCACATTTTTCCTCAGGCCAGATCCATCTGCCTTACTCCCCTTCTAGGCTCTGGAAAGCCTTGAGTAAGGGCTGTGTATAATCCGTATACTCTCTAGTTTACCCAGTAAAGTGTCCTGAGTATAGTAACCTCTATTCATGCTGGATGAATAAATGAATGAATGAATGACTGATTCCACGAACATCCTCCCCCGCACGCAGCCCTGGCCTTCCCAGACAGAATGTGTACTGTCAGAGACGACCACAAGTGAATGGCCCTAGGAGTTCCAGGCAGGCGATGATCATTGTTCCTGTTTTATAAATAAGCCTTTTTTAAACATTTGTTTTCTTATCTTTCTTTTCTTTAAGGAAAAAAAATCCTCACCTAGTTAATCAAAAGTTTCCTGTGTCGGTTCTTTCAATGCAAATTGCATTTTCCAAATAATGTAGAACAAAAGATAACCACAATTACAAAACCAGGCAGCTCAGAAAGATAAACTGTAGATACAAAAGCAGAAAAGAAAACTTACAGCAGAACTTTGTCAACTCCCCTCATTCCCACCCAGGGTTTTTAGCATCTCATTTTGATTTTAAAGACACTTGTAATAGATTGGGCTCTTAACTCAAAGTAGGTTGACCGGATAGGTAGTGAGTTTCCTGTCCCTGGAGGTAGGCAAGTGGAGACTGGATGACTAACAGTAAAGACAATCGAACAGAGGGCGCCTGGGTGGCTCAGTGGGTTAAGCCGCTGCCTTCGGCTCAGGTCATGATCTCAGGATTCTGGGATCGAGTCCCGCATCGGGCTCTCTGCTCAGCAGGGAGCCTGCTTCCTCCTCTCTCTCTCTCTCTCTCTCTGCCTGCCTCTCTGCCTACTTGTGATCTCTCTCTCTGTCAAATAAATAAATAAAAAATCTTTAAAAAAAAAAAGAAGAAAAAAAAAGAAAATCGAACAGAAACTAAAATATAATGAAGAGTTGAATAATGTGCTCTAAGAACCCAAAAATGATAAATTCAACTCGACCATTGGGAGACAGAAATGAATAGCATAAGATCTAAGCAGTCCTGAGGTTGAATCTTGACTCCAGGGATGACTAGGTGTGTGATCTTAAGTTACATAACTTCTCTGCTTAAATGAGATCTAACTTATACAGAACCATGCTGGCACAGAGTTAAGTTAAAATATACTAGCCTCCTTTATTTTTACAAGGAGAAAGAGGATAGTAGATTGCAAGATTGGCCCAGACTTCACCCATCCTTGTAGCATACCCCCCTGCAAAGTGATATTACCTCTCCTCCCTTCTAGAGGCAGAATGTCTGTCTCCGGGTGGGAACTGGGTGTGGTTATGTGATTTGCTTCCACTAATGGGGCTTTCGCCAATATTGGCCCAGCAGAGACTTGCAAAATATACTTGGGAACTCTGAAACTAGGGTCGTGTGGGAGAGTCTAGCCTAGTCTACTGGATGGGCGGAGACAGGTGGCTCCTCCCTCTAGCCAATACCCATTCCAGACCCATCAACTGACAGCCAACCCACCAGCTGACTGTGGAATTGTCTGGTTGGCCCACAGATTCATGAACAATCAGAAAATGGTGGTTGTTATGAGCCACTAGGCCTTGGGATGGTTTGTTACCCAGCAGAAACTCACTGTTACAAGTAGATTGGAAAGTTATTTTGCCATTAAATAATGAGGAAATGAAATTTGCTTTTCAGAAACTCACTCGATAGGTGACTTTGTCATAATGCAGATATATTTCCTAATGCAAGAACCATCCAAGTGGATAGAACTGTCAGAACATAATTCAATTATTTGTCAGGCTGTTAGCCAATGTAATCTACAGAAATGCATGTTATGCCTAGAGCAATGAGTTTTAATGCTTGGGCTGCTAAATGCAACTTATTGCAACGGTTGCATCCCAGGGAAACCCACTGGTCCTCCTGGCGAGCAGGGTGGCTTGGGGCATCACTGGTGTTCTTCCTCTAGGATTGACTATCTGTGATCCCCGGGGAAAAGCAGAGAAATAGTCGAACATTATTTAGAGCCCACTTTAATATTACCTAAAAAGCGCCATGCACAGGCTTTGATGTCTTAGCTTGGTAGAAATAACACTTCCCTCATCAAAAAAGTTGTTTGATCCCTGAATTCTATTTTTTTTCTTCTTTTAGATATTAACTCAGAGCATTTCAATCTTCCCTGGGGATGAAGCGATGAAAGCGCGTAGTTGGTTTAGTGAATACAGTTATTTAACATCATTATTACCGCAGACCTGCAAGGGGGCACTATCCCTTTCCTGTTGACGATGCCACGATTCCTGCCACCACCCCCACGGTCCCCACGCAGCCCCCAGCTGACTCTCACACCATCTCACACAAGATCGTGGTAGCTCTTCTCCTGCCTCCCCCCCTTTCCGCCCTTCCAGACAGGTCTCCATGCCACTAGAGTCATCTTTTTCAAGTGCCGATTGTATGTGATTCCCTGGCTCCGAGATCTGCAGTAGCTCTCCATCACCCAGGTCCCTGGGAAGTCCACCCAAGATCAAAGTGCTGGCAGAGTTGGTTCCTTCTGAGGGTGAGGAGGGGGCATGTTTTGTCATTTCTCTTAGCTTCCTGGAGCCTTGGGCCATCCTTGGCTGGTCGATGGCATTCTCCCCTGTGTCTTCACCTTGCTGTCTGTGTGTGTCTATCTCTGTGGTCACATTTTCCCTTTTCACGAGAGCACCGGCCATACTGAAGGAGGGCCGGCTCTCACAACTTCTTAACCGGATCATCTTTTCTTTTTTTTTTCTTAAAGATTTTATTTATTAATTTGACACAAGAGAGAGAGATCACAAGCAGGCAGGGAGGCAGGCAGAGAGAAAGGGGGAAGGAGGCTCCCCATTGAGCAGAGAGCCTGATGCGGGGCTTGATCCCAGGACCCTGAGATCATGACCTGAGTCGAAGGCAGAGGCTTAACCCACTGAGCCATCCAAGCGCCCCTAACCGGATTGTCTTCAAACACCTTATTTCCAATGGTGGTCCCATGTACAGGTAGGGGTGTTAGGACTTCAACATCTTTTAGGTGGACTCACTCAGCCCGTAACACCTGGTTTGGAAGGCCTTTCATGGGCTGTGCCACACTCCCTATCCTGGGAAGTCGCAGTTCTGGCTATGACACTGCTCACGGTTATGTCTGAGTTGCCATTTCTCTTCTGCCACCTCCCAGGTCACTGATGTGCTCTATGCCTCAATTTCTTCATCTTTAAAATGGGGATAATACCAGTACTTACTTCCAGCAGATTGTAGGGAGCGTTACATGAATTCAAACAAGTAAAACTTTTGAACAGTGCCTGGCTCATAAAAAGTGTTCCGTGGATGTTAATTACTATTATTTTTATGTTTTTTGGAGTCTTCCCTGTTTCTTCCGTCCAATGAGGCTCTCTCTTTCACTGTCCCCAAATAGAAGGTTGTGGTACCTCAAGGTCACACTGCAAGTCCGCAAGATCAAAACCCAGACCTCTTTCCCGAATCCCAGTGCTGGTCCCATGGCCTCGAGTGTCTGTACCTCCCCACCTTGGCCCTTGGTCTCTACACTGTTCACCCTCTTCTGGCTCCTTTCTGCGATCCCAAATTGTTCCAAGGTTGAGCCATGAGAATCTTCATTTTCTGAAAATCCTAGCTTCCAATCCGAGCTAAACGTGCCCTAAGTGTTAGCAGCCGTTGTTCTGTTTCGTGTTAATTTGTCACTCGGGGATACGGAGGGGACGGGAAAAGCCTTGAGCACTGGGTAATGGATTTCTCCAGAGTTCGCCCCCAGTCTTCATCAGCATCCTAATTATTCCACACCTTTTTAATAGAGGAAGCATTAGCATTCCTCAACTGCGTAGGGGTCTGATTGAAATAATGTCTCCTGAATTATCTTTTCATAAACCGAAAAAATAAATAAATAAGTGGGAAGCTCCGCAGACACAGCCTCCTCCTGGGCTGGTGGCTGGCCAGGGTCTCAGGGGGCGTGTGAGGGGACAGTGCATGGGATGTGTCTGCATTCCACACACTGAGGATTAGAGACCTTGCTGTTCCCTTTGCTCCTCCTCCTCCCTATCCTTCCTCACTGTGCTCATCCCTCATGGCCTAGTTCATACCATGTTCCCTCCTCCTTCAGGAAGCCTTCCCTGATTTCCTTCCCTGGTTACGTGTAGAATACATGCTGCCAGACCCTGCTCTTAATTCTCTCAAGTACCACCACTATTGTTCCGTGGGTGTGACCCTTGCCCGCTTGTGTGGGGATTTCAAAAGGACAGAGAGTCCTGGTGGAACCACATTTTGTCCTCTCTGTAGCTGCCACCATAAGCACAGCCCCTAGTAAATCTTGGTATGTAGCTGCTGACTTAAATCTGAGTCTCCATGTGTCCTGGCCCCCTTCAATCTGTCCCTCAGAGAGGACTTTTTCAGAGGACTCCGCGTCAGTGCAATGCAAGAGGAGCTCAGTGAGCGAGGAGATTTCCCAACAACCAGGGGGCTCAGCAGGAAAGGAGCTGCCTTAGAAGATACAAAGCTCACCATCTCTAGGAGCATCTAGCAGCAGGTGGGAGACCTTCTAGGGCTCAAAGGCTCTAAGGTTCCATGGCGCCAATGTCCCCTGGCTCCGAGGTCCTGTGACACCAGGTTCTGTTCTGTTTCATGTCATCCTTTGCAAAGGGAGGACCAGCCCCTGTTATGAGCTCCCAGGCCATTTGTTAAGAAGGAAATGTGTAGCCGACACCCGCCACTTTGTTAAAACTGGTACAAACAGAACATCTCACATTTCAGAGCTGTCACTCCACTGAGAGTCATTCACATAAACAACAAGGTCCTCGTGGGTTTGATGGCAACACAAACACCACTTGTGACTCAATTAAGGAAGCGGTAATTAAAAAGGGGGAACAGCATGTCGTCTCTCCAATCATATCTTTCCACTGGGGCCTGGCCCACTGGATCTAGTGGGCTCCAGGGCTGTTAGGGAATCTGCCCCAGGGCCTGTGCTCCTGGCCCAGGCAGAGCTCGCCTGGGTGAGGTGCAAGGGGAGGGAAGACATGGGGACATGCCTCGGGGAGCACCCCATGTCTCACACCAGCAAGGGGTATAAGTTAATAAAAATTATTGCGAATTAACAGAGTGCATCTGAGGGGAAGCAATGTTGCCCCCTGGAGATTAGCCACAGTTCCTTGGATCTCAGATCATCATAGCCAATATTTTTAGTTTTTACTGTCTTAAGAACTTGGAGGTATTAAGTCCTACCATTCTCATGAGATAAACTGCTGTTAGTGCCTCCATATTTCCAGACAAGGAAACTGAGGCATAGGCCACAGGTCATTCAACAAGAAGAGGCAAAGCTAGGATTTAAACTCCAGCTTTCTGGCTCTAGAGCTCTCTCCCTTAATCACTATACTTGGCTGCCTCTCACCTTTACAAAATGCTCTTTTCTGGGCCTGGGCCCCTTCCTAATAGTCAACTTTGCAAGTTGTTAAATGCCTACTTCAGAAGCTATGCTGTGTGCTTAACATAAGGGACCTCATCTTATGAAATAGGTAGTATAATTAGGCCCATTTTGCAGATGGAGAAACTAGATACCTAGTTTCTAGATTTAATGTGAGATTAAATGCTCTAATTTATCCAGCTGAGAGACAGAGCCTGGAATTAAATTCACATCTGCTTGATGCCAAATATTCCAGCTTGCACTTCTTACTTCCCATGGTCTTGTGGAGAGAATTGGTCAAGGCCAAAGAGTAGACTAGCTGATATTCTTTCATTTGTATCCTGCTAAGCTGTGAGTGTGGGAGGAGAGAGCTCAGTAAGATATTCCTGTCCGTGAGGGTTGCATTGGTTTGAATTGTGTTCCCCCAAATTCAAGTTGGAGCCCTAATCCCCAATGTGACTGAACTTGGAGATAAGGTTTGCAGGAGGCAATTAAGGTTAAATGAGGCCATAAGGGTGAGGTCCTCACCGAATGGGATTGGTGGCCTTATAGAAGAAGGGAAAGAGAGCTCTCTCTTCATGACCATGCACTGAGGAAAGGCCATGTGAGCACACAGAGAAGGGGGCTGTCTGTAAGCCAGGGAGAGAGAACAGAGCTCAACCATATGGGGACCCTGATCTCACACTTCCAGCCCCCAGAACTGTGCAAAAACATGTGTCTGTTGTTTAAGCCACTGAATCTGTGGAATGTTGTTAAGGCAGTCCAACCTGACTAATATGAGGGTCTTATAATCCTTTTGAAGCATTAAAGCCAATGCACTGTGGCAAGGAGGGATGATGGCTAACCCCTCATCCACCTTGTGTGTGGCTGGATGGCTGGATAGATGGTTAGATGGATCAATGGGTGGATGGGTGCATGGGTAGGTGGATTAATGGGTGGGTGGATGGGTGAGTGGG